>NW_006791400.1:375294-378861 GCF_000442215.2 Lipotes vexillifer | reverse complement strand
GGGAAAGAGACAAAGCAAGAGAACCCAATTACCTGGCTGAAGCTGTACAAATATCAGTTCGCACACCCAGCCTCAGAACAATAGGTATTGTAATGAATTGCCTTTTTCCATGAAAGGCCTCAGTTTCTATCCCCTGGTTTGCTATTTTCTCCTAAGGTTGCCATCCTGTCTGAGCTATAAAGACATGATGCATTGGTTTCCTTTCCTTGTCTCCACCTTTTGAATTTGGTACAAAAATTAAACCATTCATCTTCTTTTTTCTCCAGCGCTTTCTTGCCTTAATGAATGTTTTTTTTTTTTGAGAAGGAAGGAAAGAAAAGAGTGAAGATGAAATATACAAAGAGACTAGAGAAAAATCTTAAAGGGGACAACAATGTGAGAGGATAAAGGTGAGAAGGCGAGAGAGTCAAAGCAGAGAATCGGAAAATTAGAAGAGAAGGGGCGGGGCTACAGGGCAGGGCTTTGTGAACATACTTCTTCCTTTGTTAGTCTTCCACATCCCTCTCTTCCCCACCTTAACCTTCTCTTCCTGCTCTGCTTTGGCTCGTGGGCTTCAGAACTCCACCGAACTAGAAAGCCTCCTTGTCATTCTTCCCAGATCCTCTTTGAATGAGGAAATAAAATCAAGTCTATGCATAATTGCTCTGTGCTGTGCAAAAAGCATTTTCCTGAAGGGAGCTTTATACTGTATTCATTTTGGCTACTAATGTGCGTATAATATGCCTTCATTCCTAATGATTTTGTCACCATTTTGTCAAGTGTCCAGGATCTACATCTGAACTAAGACACTTTATCAAATTAGCACAGTTTCATGGTTGATATGTTCAATTTCTCACCACTGGACTTTTTACTTTTCTTTCCTTTTTTGTTAATTAACTGGCTCCTTTCTGGTCATTTCCCCAAATCATACAAAGAGGTGAATAATACCCTTGTTTTACATTCATGAATGCTTTCCATAAATCCCCAGGCATTAAGCGTTGCTCAAGAGCCCTTTCCTGCAGCAATGTTTTCATTGTAGTCTTTCTTCCTTGATTTCTAACCCATCAATGACATTTATTTATTCACAGGTTAGGATCTTCAGTTCAGGTGGAAACAGAAAAATTTTCATAGCTTTTTCAACACCTAATTGCTTGAACTCAGCAGTCTCAGGTACAAAAGCAAAGGAGCTTTGCAATAATGAAAAGAAAAGGGACATCTAAAATTCTAGCTGACATTAAACTATGAAAAGAAGAAAGATAGGTTATTTTTTTTTAAGTTGTCAAACAGAAATGATAGAAATGAAGGATTAATGGCAGAATGAAAGAGAAAGTAATTACAAGACCCAGAATAATTAATTTCTTAAATTCGCTATAGAGCTTATTCATTGTGCAGTACTTTGCACAGTTTCTGTCATGGATTAAGGGCCCTGAACACATTTGTTTCTACACAGGAGGATGGCAGTTTGCCTCCTGTGAGATTCAGTGCTGCCTCGGAGCAGATTCAGAGGCAAAGTAACCATATTAATTCTCAAGTTTAGAAATTCATCTTGATGACACCAAACTGGCTGAGTTGATCTGTGTGCACCACCATCTTGATAAGCATCATTTCAAAAACAGCTTTATTGAGGTATAATTTACAGACCATAAAATTTACCCTTTTAAGTGTATGATTCAATGAATTTTAGTAAATTGACAGAATTCTGTGAACTTCACCATAATCCAGATTTAGAACATTTCCATCGTCCCCAAAAGGTCCTCTGTATTCACTTCCAGTCAATATCCATTTTTGCCCTCTGGCCCAGGCATCACTAATCTTTCCTTATATATTTGCCTTTATAGACAGTTCATGTAAACAGAAGCATGCAATATGTGGTCTTTTGTGTCTGATTTCCAGCACTTACCCTCAACTTTACTGTTACAGCAGTTTTTCCAACAGGTTTGTTCTAAATTATGGCCCCTCCTACAATCAGTTTTGCCACTTCTGCTCTATTGGGTGGTACCCTTCACTGGTTATAAAGATGAACAAGCACCACGTCATGCTAAGGTGAAAAGGTAACTTTTTATTTTATTCCATAAATTTATTTATTTATTTATTTACTTTTGGCTGCGTTGGGTCTTCGTTGCTGCGCACGGGCTTTCTCTAGTTGTGGCGAGCGGGGGCTACTCTTCGTTGCAGTGCGTGGGCTTCTCATTGCTGTGGCTTCTCTTGTTGCGTAGCATGGGCTCTAGGCACGCGGGCTTTAATAGTTGTGGCACATGGGCTCAGTAGTTGTGGCTCGCGGGCTCTAGAGCACAGGCTCAGTAGTTGTGGCGCACGGCCTTAGTTGCTCCGTGTCATGTGGGATCTTCCTGGACCAGGGCTTGAACCCGTGTTCCCTGCATTGGCAGGCGGATTCTTAACCCCTGTGCCACCAGGGAAGTCCGAGGTAACTTTTTAAATGATTAAAAGAATATTACCAAGAGTGGGAAGTGAGAACAAGCACAACTACAAGAATGGGTTGGGTATATGTATAAAATATTTATTTGGAAGGAAAAAAATGGCAGCATTTAGTGTACATTTAGTGTATTAGCATTTAAAAAAAGCTGCAGAGATGAACATTGATACATGTGACTTTTTCTGAAGACATTTTTAATAGTGTATTATTTTTAATTTTTAAAATAAAATTACCAGCAATTTTTCCAAAGTATTATTTTATAGTTACTGAATTTAAAACTGGCTCTTCTTTGTAGATGTTGTTTGATTTTGTTTTTTTAAACAAAGTTTTCATTTATTGAGGGGTTTGACTGCTCAATATCATAGCATACTGTAGTATTTTTACAGATTCAGGATTGTTTCTGGGGAAAAATCCTGACTGAAATTCAGTGGAAACACATCTACGGTCTTGAAATAAATGTACAAAATATTGGGACCTTCCATTCAAATGAGGTGGGGATACAGCCAGTGATAGCCGAGCCATATTGGAGCCCAAAGTGAAAGGTAAAGTTTGTGCCCTTGTATCCATGAAGGGTAAAGTATGTGCCCTTGTATTCGTGCTTTTATTATTTTTAAAATAAATTTTATTTTTTAAAATAGTTTTAGTATTACAGGAAGATTAAAAAGATAGTCCAAAGAGTTCCCATATACCACTTTACCCAGTTTCCCCTGTTATTCATATGTTAGTATGGTACATTTGTTACAATTAATAAACCTATCTTGGTACATTATTACTGAGTAAAGTCCATAGCTTATTCAGCTCACCCTAGTTTTAACCGAATGTTTTCTTTCTAGTCCAGGATCCTGTCCAGGATGCCACATAACACTTCATCCTCATGTACCCTTAGGCTCCTCTTGGCTGTGATAGTTTCTTTCTTTCTTTTTTTTTTTTTTAGTTTTTTTTTTAACATCTTTATTGGAGTATAATTGCTTTACATTGTTGTGTTAGTTGCTGCTGTATAATGAAGTGAATCAGCTATACGTATACATATATCCCCATATGCCCTCCCTCTTGCATCACCTTCCCTACCCCACCCCTCTAGGTGGTCAAAAAGCACCAAGCTGATCTCCCTGTGCTATGCAGCTGCTTCCCACTAGCTATCTGTTTGACATTTG
>NW_006791400.1:363564-375122 GCF_000442215.2 Lipotes vexillifer | reverse complement strand
TTGTAGCCTCTCCCGTTGCGGAGCACAGGCTCCGGACGCGCAGGCTCAGCGGCCATGGCTCACGGGCCCAGCCGCTCCGCGGCACGTGGGATCCTCCCGGACCGGGGCACGAACCCGTGTCCCCTGCATCGGCAGGCGGACTCTCAACCACTGCGCCACCAGGGAAGCCCTGTGATAGTTTCTTAGACTTGTTTTTGGTGCCCTTGACAGTCTTCAGAAGGACTGGTCAAATATTTTGTAGGACTCCCCTCTGTTGGAATTTGTCTAGTAGTTTTTTCCCAGGATTTGACTGGGATAATGTTTTAGGGAGGAAGACCACAGAGGTAAAGTCCCGTTCTTGTATCATATGAAACATACATGCTGGCAACATGAATTATCACTGTTGATGCCAACCTTGACACAGGACTGAGGTCGGGTCTCTCAGGTTTCTCTGCTGGAAAGTTACTTTTCTCCCTATTTCCATACCATCCGTTTTTGAGAGAAGTCACTCTTCACAGCCCATATTTAAGCAGAGGGAGGTTATGCCCCACCTCCTTGAAGGTAGAATATCCACATAAATTATTTGGATATTTGTCTGTTCTCCCCTATTTATTTATTTACTTATTTATTTTGTCATTTATTTATATTAGTATGAGCTCATAGCTGTTTGGATGTTTATTTTATACTTCGGGTTATGTCCCAGTCTATGTTGTTGTTCAAACTGTTGTAGTTTGGGCCATTGAGAGCTCCTTTTTGTGGCTCCTGTGTCCCTCTGGCACCTCCATCAATGTAGGCTTTGGGGATTTTTTGCACTTTTTTGTTTGCTGCCACCACCAGATGCTATAGGCACATCATGTATATTTCCTGCCCCTGTTCATAAATTCAGCCGGTTCTCCTGGGAGCCCTCCCTGATTCCTTTTCCTGGACAATGGTATTAGAAACCAAGATCTGGGCATTAGATGTGCTTGTTGCTTCTAGAGTGTCATTGCTTCTAGTTTCTTCAGCTGTCAGAACAAGGAAATATATGTTGTGCCCCTGATATTTTGAAATGAGAAAACACACTTTTTATAGGAGCTGAGATAGCTGGTAATCTAAAAATAAATCCTTCTACATGAATAATATACTAATTTCTGATTTGTTTTCATATTAACATATGTGAACATTTCAGATTAAATATTTGCCAGGTAATTCCATTTGGGATATTTTCATTCAACAGATATTTTCACAACATTCTTTTTTTTTTTTTGGCGGTACAGGGGCCTCTCACTGTCGTGGCCTCTCCCGTTGCGGAGCACAGGCTCCGGACGCGCAGGCTCAGCGGCCACGGCTCACGGGCCCAGCCACTCTGTGGCATGTGGGATCTTCCCGGACCGGGGCACGAACCCGCGTCCCCTGCATCAGCAGGCAGACCCTCAACCACTGCGCCACCAGGGAAGCCCCACAACATTCTTTTGAATGTTTTTTAGGGGAATTAAATTTAGATGCTGCAAATTTATAGCCCTTCTCAGTTTAATTTGCTACGAAGTATTAATTTTCTCAATTAAAAATAGGAGCTGTATCAAATAATATTTATGGTAAATCAACTTATTTCAAAATGTAATTATAGAATATCACATTTAAATCTTAAAATACCTTTCTACTTCTCACCATTTAATGTGTTTGGTTCATCCCTTGCTGTTATAGAACAATGTACAATATCTTCCAATTCAGAAGCCTTGTTTTGAATTATCATGATTTGCTAAAAGCTTCACAAGCTGACTTTTCTTTTGCGGGGCGGGACTCGAGTTATCAAATAATGTGATTAAAGATTTTCAAGTGATTTTGAACAAAATTGCAACCAAAATATAAAAGATCCTGTCACCAAAGTTCAATAGCATTTTAGGTATTAAACTGGGGTTCTTCAAGGCTCAAACATTTCAAAACCTGAACGATGATGTATAACAAATGAACTGCCATGCTGAAATATTTTTTGTATTCCCATTTTGGGGTCGTGCTTCTATGGATGAATATAGCAAAATCATTATCATTCTATATTCAAACTATTGAACTTATTTGGTTGCCAGTTATGAATTATGTGTACGTTACAACCAAGTTCACAGATTTCTTAGTTTAGTAAAAACATAGTCTTAGCACAATGCTGTGCTTGACCAGAATTTATATAGTGTTATCACTAAAGACAAACAAACCAAAAAACAACAAAAATATATTATCTTATCTTCAATGTTGAGCTTTTTATTAGATTACGTAATAGCATCTGCAATCATGTGCCACCCTTGACTGAATTAATTTCCAAAAGTCTTACTTTGATTCTGTGAACTGGATGAAAACTTGGAACTCTTATTGAGATGCACTCCTTCTCTCTCTGCAACTTCTGATGACACTAACATGAAACTGGAACCATTTAACTCTTTGACACATTTCTTCTGCCAGTGGATCCAATGCATGAACCTGCTTCTCTTTTTGTAGGTACAAACAGAAACCTGGACTTAAAAAGAAATGAGTGAAATTAACTGAAACAGGGGTCCCTGATCTAAATGAAACATGCTTCACTGAATAATATAAAACAGACCTTTTCTAAAGCCTTTAAATTATATTTGGGTCAAGCCTCAAAAATAAAAATAACTTTGGAAGTAGATGTTGATGCTGGTCCAGGAGCTGTTGGTGGCATCACTGCTCCTACCCCTTCTACGGATGGTAAACATTGAAAAACAATCCAATCATGCAAGTGCATCATCAACTTTGCTGCAAAATGGAAACCCAGTACCTTATTTTCATTGAAAAAGAGCTTTTTTTTTTCAGTTTACTGTTGTCCAAAGTATTTATCAAAAAATAAGAAACAGCATCGTACAACAGTAATAAATAGTTGCTTTTTTATTGCCCTGTCCATTGCAGAGGGCACAGAGTCCTTCCTATCTGCTTGATGTCATGACAGCTCAGCCCCTACCTCCTATTCATAGTTTCACATCATCTCACCTAGAATTTCTCACATTTCCCCTTGAGCCGATGCCTTGCATTTCCATTGGTTTCATGCCTCACATAGCACAAGGCAGTGGTGGCTCTTCGGGGTTGGCAGGCTGATGCAGTAGTGCCAGATTCTTCCCTACTGCCCCGAAGACTGGAGGAGTTAGCTAACTAAATCCGCTGGAGTTTGAATCCACTTGTTTATAAGGAATATCCTACACGCTCCCCTGAAAGGAAAACCAAGACATACGGTCATCCTGGTGGTCTTATGCACGTGTTTCAGCCATGGAGAATCAGCGCCAGGAGCTCCCACTCTTCAGCTCACGGACCACTGGGCACCTATGCGTGGGCTTCAGGGAGATCACAAGCCTCTGAAAATGGTGCACATAATGCTGCGATTGAGTGGTCCATAGCTTCCATCAAATTCTCAAAGAGGATAACTGCTATTAAGGAAAATTATTTGAAACTTGGAAATAAAGAAAAAAGGTGAGTGGCATGCCCTTTCTATATCATACTGGGTTATTGTTCATCAGGTCCATCCAATGTTTATTTAACACATTTGACTTTGTTGTTTGGTCCTCTTTGATTACAGTGTAGGCACTATGAAGTTGCATATTAACTACAGATTTCTGTTCAGTAGTAAAATCAACCCAAAAGATTTCTGCTTTATTGCCCTGTGGGTCATTAATCATTTTTGTACTTAACTTACCCATATCCCATTCTAATATTCTGCTTTTTTTCATGCATTTCCTGAGGATGTATTCAAACTCCTCTCCCTCAAATGTTTTTGCATCCAGCTTCACCATCTTCCTGGTTCCCTCACTAATCAATGAGTTGAATAAAATCCTTGAACATCTTCCTTCTATATGGGTACATGTAGATATATTTAACTTTCTGGAAATTATTCATTGACACTTCAAAGTATGAAGAACGTCTGATGCAGAGGGCCACGTAAGAGGCAAGCTTCTCCTGCAGCTGCTACCCCTGCCGAGGAGATTATCATGCAAGGATAAGGATGTGCCTTAATGTAAATGTTTAGGAAGGAAGGAAGGAAGGGAAACTGGCTTTTCTTCAAAAATCAGTGACAAGCGAGAGCCTCTGTGTACGGTTGGGCTGGCTGTGCAGCTCATGATTCCTGGGGTCGTTGGATGACTCAGCCTACAAGACCCTCTGTTGTGAAACCAAGTCACAGCTGCAAGAGCCTGTGCTCAGGAGGGAAGTTTTTAAGGATGGGGCCCAACAAACAACACTTCTTTCCATATCCAAAGCATGTCTACACGCAGAAGCACACCCTTCAGGGCTGGCAGATCAATCCCAGTGGAGAGGGAAGTGCAGTAAAATCCATGGTGGGCTCAGAGCTTCACTCATTTATAACTTTATCTGCTCACACATGCATCAATTCATTATAGCATTCAAAGGGTGTTTGTGAGTGCTTTCTCTTTTTTTTTCATAAAATATTATGTAGTTTTTTTTTTTAATTTATTTTATATTGGAGCATAGTTGATTAACAACGTTGTGTTAGTTTCAGTAAGTGCTTTCTTGGTGTCAGGTGACAGTCTGGGTTCTGGGGTTTCATGGCAGATATGGGTGGAGGGTAAAGCAATTAAAGAGACAACTAGAACACAGTAGACTTTCAGGGATATAATGGGGGCCAGGTGGGGAGGATCCCTACCCACATTCTGGAGGAGGCAAGGGCCCTGGTGATTCATCAGAAAGGATGAAGACACAGTTGGAGAACGTTTGAGGCCAAGTGAAAAGTACATGAAAAGTACATGCAAAGAGCACAGGTGGGGCCTTGGTGGTGCTGGAAGAAGGTGGGAGTGGGGGGCACAGCATTTTAGAGAGATAGTGGGAGAAAGGATGCTGAACAGCAAGCAAGGCCACATCATAAAGAACCTTGAAAACCATCTTGAAGAGCTTTGTTTTGATATTTTCTAAATAGTGCTGTTAGCTAGATATCAGTGATTGTCACACGGTCTGGCAGCGCTGTAAGGAAGAACTTTGGGGTGTTGTGCTCCAAAAGAGAGAGAAAACTTCCTCCATCTACCTTCCCCTTCATACATGAACTTCAGACTTGAATTGCGAACAGAGTCATGAACTCGACCCTCAAGGCTGGGCAGTACCATCCACATCCCTGAAATAACTCTATGATGACAGAAACAGATATTGATCAAACCCCAGATTACTTTCCATAGGAAATAAGCCCGCACGGGAGATAATAACTTAAAGGAGAGAATAGAGATGGGCAGAAACCATGGACAATGTTTACCTGCTGAAGGGAAGGGAAGGGTATATTCAGGGAAAGATTTTTAAAACATATTTTAAAGAGTTTTAAAAAGCAATTTTAAAAACATTTTAACATTTTGAAATACCAAAGTTTTTCATTTGTTTCTAAGCAGCAGGAAACAAGTGATCACAAAATAATTTACCACAGGTATTGAGTTGCGCTTGATAATTGGCCAAAAATGGTGCTTTGCTTTAGAATATCTCTCGCCCAAAAAACAACCTTTATAAATATTCTCAATGCAAACTTTTCAGGAACAAATCTACCTCAAAGAAATGTAGAAAAGTACCAGAGGCTAATACATCACATGGAAGTTATACATATGGAACTCTAAATGTGTTAGTTTTATGACATTTTTCCAGACTATATTTTAGGGTCATTCTCTATATTTTTTTTAACTTTAGGTTTTTTAAAAAAATTTGGTACCTTTTTTATATTTTTTTTAACTTTAGGTTTTTTAAAAAAATTTTGTTCCTTTTTTTTTTTTTTTTTTTTTACCAGTTGGAAGGATTAATTGCAATTGATTTCTCTGAACACTCTTTAGTGGTTAGGTCATCACTGAGACTTTTCTCAGTATAAATCCCTTAGGCCTTTTAATCACAACATTTGTTATATTCCGCACACCCTAAGGGGAAATAATCTCCTTAACAGCACCACCTCCATCCTCCCAGCAGGCGTTGTAAGGGAAACAAAATGAAGGAGAAGACATTCTAGGTTTCCCTTAATTAATTCCCTAATCTACTGCTGTTTGTGTTGAGAAAAATCAATCACAACCTAGCTCTGGAAAATAAAAAAAAGTTCAGTGTGGAATTTTGGCGAATTTAAAAACTGAGCTAACTACTGCAAGGACCTAAGACCATCTTTATTTGAGAGTCGTAGATTTCTTTAGAGTCCTATCTGTTATCTGCAGGGCTCAGCTATCTTGGTAGAAGTTTTGAGGGCTATAGATGCAAATCACTTTTACTTAGATTTTACAAGTAATTATTTACGTGCATACGTGATACTGATGCTGAATCCGGCCTCTGTGCACCGACACCAAATTAAATCTCGGGGACAGAGTTTTGGATGAAGCAGGAAAGAATAGCTTTATTGCTTTGCCAGGCAAAGGGGGCCACAGCGGGCTAATGCCCTCAAAACTGTGTGTCCCAGCATGAAGGGGCTAGTGAGGAGTTTCATAGGAATGATTCAAAGTGGGCGTGATCAGCTCGTGGACAGTCTTCTGATTGGTTGATGGGGAGGTAATTGGGAGTCGGCATCATCAACCTTCTGGTTCCAACCGGCCTGGGCTCTCCGTGCTTGTGGGCAGCATGCCCTTGACTTCTCCCACCTGGTAGGGGTTTCAGTATCTGCAAAAAGCTCAAAGATATTGTTCTGTGTATCCCTTGAGGGGGAACCAGGACCTGCCCCAAGCCTGCACTGTTGTTTCCTGATTGTTCCTCCCTAGTCTCTGCATCCCCTCCCTTCCCTGATTAGCAACTGTTTGAACCTGCCTGTTGGAACTCAGAGAAGGTCAAGGAGGCTGAATGAACCTGTTTCCTGCAAGCAGGGAACACAGAAAAACTTTTGTGCCCAGGGACCCCACAGGGTCCTGCTGGTCTCAATACATGATAGGAAATTTCCAAATTATATTGTGCTTTTTATATAAGCAGGATGATGCTCTGAATTTTATCTATCAATATATATGTAAAAATAGACATAAATATATACAGACTTATACATGCATGGAGAGAGTCAGAGATGAACAGTGGAAACGTTGAACTGTCTATTCAGAATTTTGCAGTGAAGCTAAGGAAAATAAATGCACTTTCAACTTTAAAACCTGCTAATTGATAAGTGAGAACATTCCTAGATTTTTTTCCCGTGAAATAAAGCTTAGGTGAGAATGAGTGAGTGTTTCAGCCCCTGGCTAAGAATGCTCTATTAAGGCTTTAGAGAAGAAAAGATAATAGAGCTTGTTTTAAAGATGGGCGAAGTTTTTGGGAGTGGAGAAAAAGACGTTCCTTCGTGGTTTGGGGGGTCGAGGGAAGAAATTTGAGCCAAAGCAAATGAATAAAAAAGCCCGCTGTGAACCAGGATAGGAGAGTTACAAAGATCTGGGTTGGAGATGACACTGGAAAGGTGGTGTTGGTCCATAATAGAGGGCTAAGGAGTCTGTGCCCACTGCTAGAGCAGACAGGAAACATCTGGAAATTCTGTGCAAGGATGTGGCTGAGAGGTACCAGTCTAGCAGGAGTGTGGAGGATGCACTGAAATGTGGAAACGTTTGTGCTGAAACTACTGCTGCACTTGAAGGCTTGAACTATGGTGATGGCAGTGGAGGGTAAAAGGGAAGTTGAGGTGACAGAGGCAGAGTGGAGGAAAACAGTAAAGAAGATGGAGTTTGAATGTCTGGCTTGTTGATCACTGTGTGTCTCTGTGCTAACACAGGGCCTGATACAGCGTAGAAAATCAGCAGGTGTGGACCGAGAAGCTAGGAAGGTGACACCAGGGTTTTGACCTTAGGCACCTGGAAAGGATAATTCTGTCATTAAGAGGAAAGGAAGCTATGGGACACGAAGCCGGTTTGGGGTAAATATAATCATTTAAACAGATGGAATGGGATGTGAGGATATTCTACCCAAGGAAAAATAGTCAGCAGGCAAGACAGCTCAGGAGAGAAGTTTGATGCTGTCGATAACAGGATTTGGTGTCTTTCATAGGAAGACAGTAAGTGCAGTCCCGAGACTGGATGATACAGTCAAGAAAGAGAAAACAGGAAGAACACGTTCAGATTGAAATTTAATGCCACTGCCATTTAAGTTCATCTGCACACGGGTATTTACACGATCTCATGTAATCAGCACTATAATCTAGTGAGTTGGGCACTAAAACTTCACACGAACTGGAGGAACCCGAGGGTGAGAAAGGTAATGTGGCAGTTGAGGGTCACAGAGTTCCTGACGACCACGTGCAGCTCTATGTCCCCCAGGGCACAGCAGCCTCAGAGCCCAGGCCCAACGGGGAGATATTGGAAACTGACATGGAATCTACAATCGCCACTGAGAATTTCAAATGTAGTTTGGTTTGGCTGGATGTGACCTGAAAAGCAAGTGAAAACTAGACCAAGCTTCGTCCCTATTCTCATTCCTTCATTGTTCATTTCCTGCTAAATTTTCCAGTTCTGCTAGTAACTTTCTGTGTATTTTCAGTCACCGGTTTAGAGATCTCATATCACAGTTCAAGCAGGAGCCATTGAAGCAACTTAGAAGGGAAAGTGTAAATCTTTTCCCAGAAAGAGACCTATTTATAATTTTCTTTCTTGAAAATATTTAAGGGCTTATTTATGCTTTTGGATTCCTTTCTTCTGATGTGCATTTTTATATCACTCTTAGCAAATGGTACCAGGTGCAAGGCAATCTCTTTCTCCAGCTACCCCAGGAGGCAAGCAAATAGGTACTGAATCACACTTAAAGTTACCCCCACCCTGGCTTTCTTAAGTCTTTTACTCATTACTGTGATTTAACAATGAGGAAATGAGATAAATCCTAGTCCAAGCATATAGCAGTGTGTGCACCAAGATGAACAGAGTGGACTTATCAAGGTATCAAGTCCTCAAACGCACAGAGCATCAGAGAATAATCTCTAATTGTTCTTCCAAGGAGGTGAGGGTCTGAAACCAAGAAGGAATCAGTGTTTTGGAGGAATCCTTGACTAGTTCAGGGGCGGGGAGAATAAAGGTAAGCTCAAATCACAAATGAGTGCAACTACTGGGACTAGAGATTTATTTTTCTATCAAGTAGAATTTAGATCTGTTACATTTCTTATAATAGTTTATTGCACTGAGATATCAGTTTAACTCAGATCCAGAAACGTAGAGAGTAGGTTGATTTTTTTCAAAATAATTACTTCATAATTTTTCTCACATCGTCTTTGTTCCCAGGTGATAAACGTATTTCTGACAGAAACCTGTATTTCATCTTTGAATCTCCAATCGCCTGGCACAGAACTAGACAGACAGTAAGTGCTACAAAAGGTTTGTTGAATGGATGCATGAATAAGGCAAATATCAAGGTAAAATTCCAAGAACGTGAAGCCAGATGACCTTAAAGCCTCATTCACTGTCTATACTTCCATCCTAAGACAAAGCTCACGTGGTCTGTGGTCCTGCTTTTCTCTCCATCACTAACCCCACCCCTACCACAACACACATAGAACAAAACCAAAAGAAATTGAAAGATAATTAAGACACAGATAAAAAGAGTCTGAAATTTGACTGAATTGATCAGCTGGATTAAATAAAATAGGCAAAATAGTAAAAACCGATACAACAGTGAAACAGCAGCTTACTCTCTAGACTATAATCTTACTGCTTCCACCTGTTGTAAAATGATGTTTCTCAAACTGTGACTGAGACCATCAATGGCTGAAGACATCAGGGTAAGGGTTGCAGTGGGCTTTTTAAAAAACTCACGGAAGAGCAGTCAAGTGTGGTCAACAGGTAAAAGGAGATTGGGAGTTTGGGACTGACACGTACACACCGCTGTATTTACAGTAGATAACCGACAAGACCTACCGTATAGCACAAGGAACTCTGCTCAGTACTCTGGAATAACCTAAATGGGAAAGGAATTTGAAAAAGAATAGATACATGTATATGCAGAGCTGAATCACTTTGCTGTACACCTGAAACTAACACAACACTGTTTGTTAATCAACTATGCTCCAATATAAAATAAAAAATTTTTAAAAAGAGGTAAAAGGAGAAAATTCATGAAACTTGATCCATTTCTATATTTGTAAGTGACTAGGTCATGATCACATGATCCCTAGGTTTGAAAAACCCGGATATGGAGGAATGCTAAAATAAATGATGCTTTTCGAGTTAGGAAACTTACATTTTTTCTAGATAAAGGACACAGGAGTTTTCTGCCTGATCATCTTCGGCAGACCACAGCTAAGCTCTGACAACTTGCTAGCAGACCGATTCTGTGAAATCACTGACTTGGTGTGACTATCGATATAGCCTCACCATATAGAAGTCACTGCCGGGCTTCCCTGGTGGTGCGGTGGTTGGGGGTCCGCCTGCCGATGCAGGGGTCACGGGTTCGTGCCCCAGTCTGGGAAGATCCCACATGCCGCGGAGCGGCTGGGCCCGTGAGCCATGGCCGCTGAGCCTGCGCGTCTGGAGCCTGTGCTCCGCAACGGGAGAAGCCACAACAGTGAGAGGCCCACGTACCGCAAAAAAAAAGTCACTGCCTTTCGGGTGGCACTTGTTTTAAATAATGTAAAACATCGCTAGTTGCAGGAAGGTCAGGCTGATTCAATCCGTTCACAGAAAAGCCTGTTCTGTTAAAAGATCACATGAAAAGAAAAGCACCTTCATTCCATTCTCACCCCTTGGCTCTCGGCTGGCAGGGAGAGGCTTAGTGCATCTGTTAAGCGCTTCACAGAATAGCGTGGAAGTGACTGCCAGAGGCACACTGCTGGCTTGAATGCAGATTGTGGCTGGAATGGCTTAACACGAATTCATTGACCTTTGCTGCCAAAAATGTTCATTCATTACCCTTCATTTTCTTAGAAGACCCATTTTCACATAGCTTGCTATTAAATATACTCTGCGTTTCCTTTATGATTTTGTTATTTATGTTAATAGTATTTAGTCGGCATACATGTACTTGTTCGTTCATTCATTCATTCACCTTCATTGAATTTTGACAATGTTCCAAGTTCTGTGTTTAGATGCCAGGGAATAAGGAGGCATGGTTTCTGCCTGTTAGGAATTTCGCAGTTCAGTGGGGAAGAAAGACGAGCGGATGAATCGTTACAGTAGAGTGTGGTGAGTTTCTTGATAGGGTGCTATGACATTGCTGAGAAGGGATATTAAGATTAGACCAGGTTGGGCTTCCCTGGTGGCGCAGTGGTTGAGAGTCCGCCTGCCGATGCAGGGGACGCAGGATCGTGCCCCGGTCCGGGAGGATCCCACATGCCGCGGAGTGGCTGGGCCCCGTGAGCCATGGCCGCTGAGCCTGCGCGTCCGGAGCCTGTGCTCCGCAACGGGATAGGCCACAGCAGTGAGAGGCCCGCGTACCGCAAAATAAAATAAAATAAAATAAGATTAGACCAGGCGTCAGGGAAAGTTACCCTGAACAGATGATAACTGAGTTGAGAACTGAAGGATGAAGAGTTGCTAGCCATGTGAGGAAGCAGATAATCGATGGGGTTCAAGGTGGTGGAGTGGCCAAAGGAAGACCAGAAGGGTCAGACCGTTTAGAATATACCCCGCCCAAGAAGTCACCCTCAGGCCACCTTCTCACAATGGCCTGCTAACTGGTTTCCTTGACTCCAGTTTCCCTAC
>NW_006791400.1:340421-363554 GCF_000442215.2 Lipotes vexillifer | reverse complement strand
TTCCCTACAGTTTATCCTGCACTCCACAAGCAATTTAAGATCTCAAGGCTCTGTTTTCATCTCATTATTTCCCTCAGGGATGGAAGATAAATGTTATACTAACAGCTAAGATCTCCCCCAACCATCGGCCCATGTCTCTTTCTAACCTGTCTCCTGCTATTCTCACGTATGAATTATATTCATCACTGATGCTGGTTCCTTGACTGCCCTTATTTCTATTCTTTCCTCACATTCAATTAACCTAAACCTTGCATCAGAGAATGTAGAGATAATTAAATATGTCAATTCTTTACCCTCTTCCTAGCTAAAATTTTGGCTGTGTCTGTACCCAACCCCTAGTTCCATCCCTTTTGTTTCAGGGGAAAAGACATATTTTCTCCTTCATCTTCCTGACCTTTACTATATGTGCTCCCTATGGATTTGTTCTCTCTCTCTCTCTCTCTCTCTCTCTCTCTCTCTCCCCCTCTCTCTGTGTTTTACTAGGTGATTTCATCCATATCTGTGGCTTCAATTACTACTCAATGACTGATGAATCCAGAAGCAATGTCTAGCTAAGACTTACCACCTAAGATCCCAATCTGCATCTGCAGCTGCCCGCTAGACCCACAACCTTATTCTAGGAAGCACTGAGACTGGAATTAGTCCTACTCTTCAGCTTGAAAGAAATCATTTTAATTACATGGAAATCGATTCATCAACTTTTATTCATGCAATAATAAATGGTTAGGCTTCCCTGGTGGCTCAGTGGTTAAGAGTCTGCCTGCCAACGCAGGGAACACGGGTTTGAGCCCTTGTCCGGGAAGATCCCACATGCCGTGGAGCAACTAAGCCCGCGAGCCACAGCTACTGAGCCCATGAGCCACAACTAATGAAGCCCACGTGCCTAGAGCCTGTGCTCCGCAACAAGAGAAGCCAATGCAATGAGAAGCCCACGCACCACAACGAAGAGTAGAGCCCGCCCGCCGCAACTAGAGAAAGCCCGTGAGCATCAACAAAGACCCAGCACAGCCCAAAATAAATAAATAAATTTTATAAATTTATAAATAAATGGCCATCAATGCCAGTGGAGTCCTGAGATCCAAGAATATGTGCTGTATACGCTTTTCAGTCTCATGGAATTCTCATGACAGCTCAGTGTGGTGGTGTGATTGTTATTTTCACTTGACAGGTAAGTCATTAGTATTTGAGAAGTAAAGTTATAATTTCCTCCAGGCCAAATGGCTCCTACTTAACAAATCCAGTTACAAACAGAGGTCTAAGTATACTTCAGAATCCTTGCTTTTAAATACCTCATATACTGCTTTCAAATAGAAATGCTTTTTTTTTTTAAAGCATTGTGCAGTAACCTGTGTTCATCTCATTCATCTCATCTCATTACAACAGATAAATATGTTGTTTATTCTCCTGTTTTGCCAGCTAGAAGCTAGAAGGAAAGGAACATGATGAGAAGCTCTCAAATTAACTGTGTTCACACAGTGAATGGCAGATCCAGGAATTAAATTCAAACGTAGCAGTGCACGTTATATCACATAGTGAAACAGACAGCACAGGCTACCAAAGTGAAATCGTAAAAATCAGACTCTTGCTTCTGAATATGTATTTCAAATTTTAATAAAGTTTGAAGACTGTCTATAATATTGATATTAAACTATTATTTACTGTAGTTTTACTAAACTCATATAGAAGCAGGAACTAGTAATTCTCAAAGTCACTAATTAAGCTTGCCTTTCTCTTTTTAGTATTATTCTAAAATGAGCATCCTTAGGAATTATTCTCTTTTCATACATTATGAAGCTACCACTCATTCGTGATCTGTTATCTGTGATGACAAAATGAACTATTACTGCACAGTTTGTTTTTTTCCCTAGAACGAGCGCTTATTGCTGAGACAGCTCCCACGAACAGGCAGATAACACAGGCTTCAAACGACAGAAAGAGCAAAATGCCTTACAAACTTAAGCAAAGAAAGATAATTCTTTTCCTGAATAATCAGAAGGTCATAAAAAGAAACAGTATTATGTTGTTGGCTTAAGGTCAATCTAGAGACATGGGATTTTATCCTTGCGGACAAAGATCTCTACCCTGATCCTATGAACTCTCTCACTGGGTCGTGGTAAAAAAAAGTCTTATCCCATGTTGTTGACAAATCAAAAAAAACACACAAAAAAATCTCTAAAGAAGTAATGCTAAGTGACAGAGTAAACAGGAAGGAGATAAAATGATAAATGTTAAAGCTGAATAAACTCTTGAGGTGATGGATGTTAAAATTTATGGAAAAGTTCCTAGTTCTTTTCAAAGACCAATACAAAGTGGTACGATTTCTCAATTTTCCCCCAGAAGTGATAGACTTAAGAAACATAGGTAATAGCAAATATAAGCTTTCATCAGTATTTGTATCACTTTTGTTCCCGAAGAAAGCATTGTTACAATTCCCTAATTGAGAGTCCTTGGGTGACTTCACTCTTGGTTGGTAATTGGGACTCTGCCACAGGTCAATAGCTCCTGACAGACAGCTTATGCTGTTGAAGGCGTGACCCCTGGTACAGAGCTGGACATCTGACAGGTTCTCACAAACACATTTCAGTACAGCTTCGTAGTTAGCTCCCTGGCTTTGTCTAAATACATCGTGTAACCAAATCATCCTTAGATACGAGGTTCTGTGCTCCTGACTCTCTTTCTCATTTTAAAGTCATGTCTCCCTGTCTTGACTGTGGATCACGTGGTCTCACTGTGCTGTATGCAATACCGTGTTAGCGATTTGAAATGTGATTTAAGGAGAGGTGATAAAATCTTCCTTGAAAGCTGTTCTTGAGTCTCTTCTCGGAAATATTGAATTTAGATACTGATTGATAAATAAGAAAGTCTCAGTGTCCTGTCTGAAGTAATTTGGGACCTAGAACTGAAAGAAAATTTGTGAAAAGTGTTGTAGTATGCACTTAGGTAACAATTGCTTGAAACACATCTTTCTAAAACCCTTATCACATCAAATTAAATTTGAAATGTAGGCATTCAATTTCACAAAAGCTCAAGTTTTTCCTTTTAAAAATTATCTCTAATAATTTATTATGACTTAGTATCCAAAATGTCAGTCATGATGATATGCCCTTGGAATCTCTAATACTTACATTTAGAAAACAACTATCTGCTCAACAGTTATGGTCTTTAGAAAAAATGTGAGCCCTCACATATAAAATAATTATCCCACAAAGCCTGTACACCTTAGGTTAGTGATTATTATGTTTTAAAGACGTTTGATTCATTTGGGAATCTGATTAATGGGATAAACCTATCTTTAGAAAGGTTCTCCTTTGAATTCCTACATTTTTTTTTTAAGTCAAGTTCCATGGGCTAAACCATTATCTCCCCATCCTTTGGTCATTCAGTTGTGGTTCTGCTAAGCAGCCATTGCTTTTACCAGCCATGGAGAGCCATCCTTTAAGAGGTCTCTCTTTACTGCCTCAGAATAAAGAAAGCTGACTCAAGTCTGGAGGTATCTCTCTCTGTATCTCTCTGTATCTCTCTGTAGCCTGCGTGACAACATTACAACGAAAAGCCACCCTAAAATATAGAGTATGCAGTCAATTTCTAACCTAGAAAGATGAATTCTTTTGAGAAGTTCAAACTAGCCTTGCCATTAGCTACTAGTACAGTTAATAACAGGATTTATTCACATTTAGCTCATCAAAGCAAAATGGTGACTACTATTTATTGAGAACCATTTATGTTATGAGTGCTTCATATATATCATCTGGGATTTCCAAGACATTTCATCAGAGTAGTTGGTATCATACCTATTTCATAGATGGGGAGCTAGGCTCTGAAAGGTCTAAGTAACTCACTCAAAATCACAGCTAGTAACTGGTTGAGGTAGGATTTACTCCCAGGACCATGATGTTACAAAGGCCAATCTCAAAAGCATCCTGATAACTTGACAGTATTTGAGAGGTGGCTAAATGGTTGTCTTAGGTAGGGTTTTCCATGCAGTTATGGAGGCTGGCAAGTCCAAAATCTACAGAGCAGGCCAGCAGGATAGAAACTCAAGGAAAAGTTAATGTTTCCGTCTTAAATCCAAAGGCAGTCTGGAGACAGAATTCTTTCTTCCCTAGGGGACCTCAGCCTTTCTCATAAGACCTTTAACTGGATGAAGCCTACCCAGATTTTGAAGAAGAATCTGCTTTATTCAAAGTCAACTGACTTAATGTTAATTTCATTCAAAAACTACCTTCACAGTAACATCTAGACTCTGCCGTTTAACTATGAACTGGGTACCGTGGTCCAGCCACGTTGACGTGTAAAATTAACCACCACAATGATCATTAGACAGGAATGTAGTCAAGTGTCAAGTATCTGATCGGTGATTGACAGTTTCAGGGCCTTTCTGAGGTTCCATGAGTTTGTTATTCTACCCATGAGGCAAAATGCAGGTGATATGAATTATTACAACCAAGCCAGGAGACATGTCCTCAAGGAGTTCACCATCAAATAAGAGAATCACCAGGAACACAGAAAAATCCCATTAAAGATGAAGTGGCTTTCTTGATTCTTATAAATAGATAGTGGACACTTGCCAATGTGTTTTGGTCTTGACCTCTTTCCTGAGCCGCAGTGGCTGACCAGTTCTCAGGATAAGGAAGCAGAGATCAGAAAGGTCAATATCATTAGTCAACAGGACTGGGCCTGAACTGAGATGTGTTATCTGACTCCCGGTCCTTTTCCTGCTGTCTTGGCTTCTGCTTCTACTTTATCAGTCCAGTGCAGTTGGGTTAACTGAATGATTCTGGGCGTGAAATCAAAATTTGTGTATAAGTCTGCCCTGGACTTTTAGTTGAATCCAGAGCTATTTAAACATTCTTGACCTAATAGTGACCCTCTTGTTTTAGGCTGTGTGCTTTTATTGCATGTTCAGTTTCAGGAGAAGAGCATGGGGGGTGGATAGTGAGGAAGGAAGAACTTGCCAAGAGAAGGTCGACTGTACAGACTCTGATGTGATGGATGCTGCCATCAGAGGACCTTCATGTCCGTGATTTAACCTTGACCTGTGATGCTCCCATGGAAGAGGGTTTTGCTTGTTGCTTGGGACCCCTTGACGAGACCCAAACCTGGGAGTAACCCTGCATGCATTTCAAGTATCAAGTCAGTTTTCAGCAAATATGATTAATATGCTCCCCCATCCTGGCCTGATCCAAAATTATTCTTCCAAGAAATCTCAGCCCAATGGCTGGAAAATAAATGATCCTCTTTTATTCCTAACCAGATTTATTGTGCCACTTGGTTTACAGTCCCTTCTTCTTGCTAAAGATCCCAAATCATGACCTGAAGAATAGCAACAAAATTTTATTAGTAAGACTTTTAATAAACATTTTTTAAAATTTACTTTTAAAATAAGACATTAAAAATCAAGCCAGTCTTCTGAAAAATAAATCAGCCCTCAGCACCTTAGTGTTTCCAATGTAAAGATAAGATTTCAAAAACCAACTTACTTAAAAATCCGAACAGAAACTTCACACCTGCAGATCATCTTAGAAATGTGCAAAATGCAGACACATTTTTAACAAATATAGAAATAACATCCACACATTAGAAATAGAAACCGAGAAACATGAAATCTTACAAACTTGCAATAAACTTTAGAGATGAAAAAATTATATGGCCCCCAAAAGAACAGATCAGTGACTTTTTATCCTTCTAATGCTAGGATGAGAAGACATTTACTATCTTTTCTAACACATTAATTTTTACATGAAGACATTTCAAAAATCCCTTGACTGAAAATATAAATTTAAAACATTAAAGAGTTTTCTTAGGAAGGAGGTTTTGCTTTTGCAAAACTTGCATGCTGAGATTAATTGCATTAATTTCATGACATTATCCTATTTTATATTAACCGGCTCCTAACCTCTAACCTCATAACCATCAGGGCGATTATAAGAGAATTGTTGAGCACCCAAGTGTAGTTAGCAAGAAATAATTAGAAAGCAATATATGATCAGGTATTAAGTAGTGTGTTAAAGTCTCTGAATGCAGCAGCCGTTTAGTTGAAGAGAGGCCAGTGGGAACAACCAGGGGGAAATCACGGTAAATTCAGAATCTTCACAAAGGAAATGAAGTGTGCATTGGATTCAACTGGCATATATAGATACAGCGACAAACTTCGTGTTTATTAGGCTTTCAGTAAATAACAAGTGGAAAAGATGTTTTTTCAGTTTTTCAAAGTCATATGTGTATTCTGTGGTTTGGAAATGCTGACCTAAGGATTAATGCTACGATCACTCAAATGAAATTTAAGGGAAAAGCAGTAAATAATTTTCAGCTCTTCTTCATTAGCCAGAAACTTTAAAACGCCAGCTAGTCAGCAAGTCCGATCTGTTTTTATTACCCAGATGTCCTTTATCTTGCTCCCATTTCTCATCCCCCTTGTCTTCGCCATAGTTCACCCCGAGGCTGGCCCACCATACAGCTCCAGCGGGCAGTGTTCTCCCATGTTCCAGTGGGTGGTGCCCTTGGACGCCCTTGAGTGGAGCCCCCCGGGGCAATCCTGGGGAACTGATTCTCGTCCTTATCATTCCTTTTATCTGGTCACCTCCTTTCTGATGTTTTCCCATTCAAATCCACCTCCTAAACTGACACAATAATTATTTTCTAAAATTCGATTCTGACTGTTCTAATTCCTTATGTCACTCATGCCTTCTTTCATTTATTGATTCATCAAAAAAGTACCAAATTCCCCAGTACTCACAGTTTTTTATAAGAACCAGTGTACCTCTCAAAATTTTAAACTGCATGTCATAACTTTTTTACTTCATTTCAACAAATCTTTGATTATTATGTATAGGTACCATAGCCGATCCAGGAACACTCAGAACCTTCGTGTTGGGACCACCCCACCTCTCCAGACGCCCAGCTGTTCTTCACCTGGTAGGTGAAGAATTTTCACTTTTTAAGAATTTGCAGCTATTTCCTGTAAGCTGCTAGGCTGTTTTCTGACTCACGGCTTTAACATCTGCTATTACTTCTGCCTGAAGTTTCTTTTCTGTCTTTTCCTCCTTCATGACCCACTAGAACGTCTATGAAGCCAAACTGCAGGAGGGCAGGGGTTCTTTTAAAAAAAATTTTTTATTAAAAAAATTTTAATTTACTTTTATTATTAATTAGATTTTAAAATTTTTTATTATTTTTAATTTTTTAGTTGAAAAAAATTTTTTTAAGAAGTTCTTGTTCTTTGTTCCCTGAGATATTAAAAGCACCTAGAACAGTGCTTGGCACATAGTAGACACTCAATGAATCTTTGTTGAGAGAGAAACCTTCAAGATGGCAGAGGTGGGCTTCCCTGGTGGCGCAGTGGTTGAGAGTCCGCCTGCTGATGCAGGGGACACGTGTTCGTGCTCCAGTCCGGGAAGATCCCACATGCCGCGGAGCAGCTGGGCCCGCGAGCCATGGCCGCTGAGCCTGCGCGTCCGGAGCCTGTGCTCCGCAACGGGAGAGGCCACAACAGTGAGAGGCCCGTGTACTGCAAAAAAAAAAAAGATGGCAGAGGAGTAAGACATGGAGATCACCTTCCTCCCCACAAATACATCAGAAATACATCGACATGTGGAACAACTCCTACAGAACACCTACTGAACATTGGCAGAAGACCTCAGACCTTCTAAAAGGCAAGAAACTCCCCAGGTACCTGGGTAGGGCAAAAGAGAAAAGGAAAACAGAGAGAAAAGAATAGGGCCGGGGCTTGAACCAGTGGGAGGGAGCTGTGAAGGAGGAAAGATTTCCACACACTAGGAAGGCCCTTCATGGATGGAGACTGTGGGTGGCAGAGAGGGGGAGCTTCGGAGCCATGGAGGAGGGCGCAGCCACAGGGGTTCGGAGGGCAAAGCGGAGAGATTCCCGCACAGAGGATCAGGGCCAACCGGCACTCACCAGCCCGAGAGGCTTGTCTGCTCACCTGCTGGGGGGGGTAGGGGCTGGGAGCTGAGGTTCGGGCTTTGGAGGTCCGACACCAGGGAGAGGACTGGGGTTGGCTGTGTGAATACAGGCTGAAGTGGGTTAGTGCACCACAGCTAGCAGGGAGGGAGTCCAGGAAAAAGTCTGGATGTGCCTAAGGGGCAAGAGACCATTGTTTCGGGGTGCGCGAGGAGAGGAGATTCTGAGCACCACCTAAACGAGCTCCAGAGATGGGCGCGAGCCACGGCTATCAGCGCGGACACCAAAGACAGGCATGAAACGCTAAGGCTGCTGCTGCAGCCACCAAGAAGCCTGTGTGCAAGCACAGGTCACTATCCACACCTCCCCTCCTGGGAGTCTGTGCAGCCTTCCACTGCCAGGTCCCACGGTCCAGGGACAACTTCCCCGGGAGAACACACGGCGCACCTCAAGCTGATGCAATATCACGCCAGCATCTACCGCCGCAGGGTCACCCCTCATTCCATACCCCTCCCTCTCCCCGGCCTGAGTGAGCCAGAGCCCCCTAATCAGCTGTTCCTTTAACCCCGTCCTGTCTGAGTGAAGAACAGATGCCGTCAGGCGACCTACACGCAGAGTCAGGGCCAAATCCAAAGCTAAACCCCAGGAGCTGTGCGAACAAAGAAGAGAAAGGGAACTCTCTCCCAGCAGCCTCAGGAGCAGCGGATTAAATCTCCACAATCAACTTGATGTACCCTGCATCTGTGGAATAACTAAATAGACAACGAATCATCCCAAAATTGACGTGGTGGAGTTTGGGAGCAACTGTAGACTTGGGGTTTGCTTTCGGCATCTAATTTGTTTCTGGTTTTACGTTTATCTTAGTTTAGTATTTAGAGTTTATTATCATTGGTAGATTTGTTTATTGATTTGATTGCTCTCTTCCTTTTTTTATATATATATAGATATATATGTATTTTTTTCCTTTTTCTCTTTTTGTGAATTTGTATGTATATGCTTCTTTGTGTGATTTTGTCTGTATAGCTTTGCTTTCACATTGGTCCTAGGGTTTTGTCTGACCATTTTGGTTTGTTTTTTTTTTTTTGTATAGTTTTTAGCACTTGTTGTCATTGGTGGATTTGTATTATGCTTTGGTTGCTGTCTTCTTTCTTTCTATTACTTTTTAATTTTTTTACTTTTAATAATATTTTTATTTCAACAACTATTTTCTTTCTTTCTTTCTTTCTGTCTTTCTTTCTCTCTCTCTCTCTCTTTCTTTCTCTCTCCCTTTCTTTCTTTCTTTTCTTCTTTCTTTCTTCCTTTCTTTCTTTCCTTTCTTTCTCCCTTCTGAGCCATGTGGCTGACAGGGTCTTGGTGCCCAGCCAGGTGTCAGGACATTCCCTCTGAGGTGGGAGACTGAGTTCAGGACATTGGTCCATCAGAGATCTTCCAGCTCCATGTAGTATCAAATGGCAAACGCTCTCCTAGAGATCTTCTTCTCAATGCTAAGACCCAGCTCCTCTCAATGACCAGCAAGCTACAGTGCTGGACACCCCATGCCAAACTAGCAAGACAGGAACACACCCCCACCCATTAGCAGACAGGCTGCCTAAAATCATAACAAGGTCACAGACACCCCAAAACACACCACCAGACGTGGACCTGCCCACCAGAAAGACAAGATCCAGCCTCGCCCACAGAACACAGGCACAAGTCCTCTCCACCAGAAAGCCTACAAAACCCACTAAATCAACCTTAGCCACTGGGGGCGGACACCAAAAACAATGGGAAATACAAACCTGCAGCCTGCGAAAGGGAGACCCCAACACAGGAAGTTAAGCAAAATGAGAAGACAGAGAAAAACACAGCAGATGAAGGAGCAAGGTAAACACCCACCAGACTAAACAAATGAAAAGGAAATAGGCAGTCTACCTGAAAAAGAATTCAGAGTAATGATAGTAAAGATGATCCAAAATCCTGGAAATAGAATGGAGAAAATACAAGAAACGTATAACACGGAGCTAGAAGAACTAAACAGCAAACAAACAATGATGAACAACACAAAAAAATGAAATTAAAAATTCCCTGGAAAGAATCAATAGAATAACTG
This sequence comes from Lipotes vexillifer, assembly GCF_000442215.2. Lineage (NCBI taxonomy): Eukaryota > Metazoa > Chordata > Mammalia > Artiodactyla > Lipotidae > Lipotes > Lipotes vexillifer. The sequence goes on along the minus strand of NW_006791400.1, from coordinate 353,548 downwards.
AGGCAGAAGAACAGATAAGTGACCTGGAAGTTAAAATAGTGCAAATAACTACCACAGAGCAGAATAAAGAAAAAGGAATGAAAAGAATTGAGGACAGTCTCAGAGACCTCTGGGACAACACTTAATGCACCAACATTCAAATTATAGGGGTCCCAGAAGAAGAAGAGAAAAAGAAAGAGACTGAGAAAATATTTGAAGAGATTATAGTTGAAAACTCCCTAATATGGGAAAGGAAATAGTCAGTCAAGCCCAGGAAGCACAGAGAGCCCCATACAGGAAAAATCCAAGGAGAAACATGCCAAGACACATATTAATCAAACTATCAAAAATTAAATACAAAGAAAAAATATTAAAAGCAGCAAGGGAAAAACAACAAATAACATACAAGGGAATCCCCATAAAGTTAACAGCTGATCTTTCAGCAGAAACTCTACAAACCAGAAGGGAGTGGAAGGACATAATTAAAGTGATGAAAGGGAAAAACCTACAACCAAGATTACTCTACCCAGCTAGGATCTCATTCAGATTCGACAGAGAAATTTAAACCTTTACAGACAAGCAAAAGCTAAGAGAATTCAGCACCACCACACCAGCTTTACAACAAATGCTAAAGGAACTTCTCTAGGCAGGAAACATAAGAGAAGTAAAAGACCCCAAAAAATTAAGAAAATGGTAATAGGAACATACATATTGATAACTACCTTAAGTGTAAATGGATGAAATGCTCCCACCAAAAGACACAGACTGGCTGAATGGATACAAAAACAAGACCTGTATATATGCTGTCTACAAGAGACCCACTTCAGACCTAGGGACACATACAGACTGAAAGTGAGGGGATGTAAAAAGATATTCCAAGCAAATGGAAATCAAAAGAAAGCTGGAGTTGCAATTCTCATATCAGAAAAAATAGACTTGAAAATAAAGACTATTACAAGTGACAAAGAAGTGCACTATGTAATGATCAAGGAATCAATCCAAGAAGAAGATATAGCAATTATAAATATTTATGCACCCAACATAGGAGCACCTCAATACATAAGGCAAATGCTAATGGCCATAAAAGGAGAAAATGACAGTAACACAATCATAGTAAGGGACTTTAACACCCCACTTTCACCAATGGACTGATCAACCCAAATGAAAATAGATAAGGAAACACAAGCTTTAAATGATACATTAATCAAGATGGACTTTATTGATATTTATAGGACATTCCATGCAAAAACAACAGAACACTTTCTTCTCAAGCGCTCATGGAACATTCTCCAGGATAGATCATACCTTGGGTCACAAATCAAACCTTGGTAAATTTAAGAAAATTGAAATCGTATCAAGTATCTTTTCTGACCACAACACTATGAGACTAGATATCAATTACAGGGAAAAAATCTGGAAACAATACAAACACATGGAGGCTAAACAATACACTACTAAATAAGAGATCACTGAAGATATCAAAGAGGAAATCAAAAAATACCTAGAAACACATGACAGTGAAAACACAATGACAAAAAACCGATGTGATGCAGCAAAAGCAGTTCTAAGAGGGATGTTTATAGCAATACAATCCTACCTCAAGAAACAAACATCTCAAACAATCTAACCTTACACCAAAAGCAATTAGAGGAAGAAGAACAAAAAAACCCCAAAGTTAGCAGAAGGAAAGAAATCATAAAGATCACATCAGAAATAAATGAAAAAGAAATAAAGGAAACAATAGCAAAGATCAATAAAACTAAAAGCTGGTTCTTTGAGAAGATCAACAAAATTGATAAACCATTAGCCAGACTCATCAAGAAAAAAAGGGGAAAGACTCAAATCAATAGAATTAAAAATGAAAAAGAAGTAACAACTGACACTGGAGAAATACAAAGGATCATGAGAGATTACTACAAGCAACTGTATGACAATAAAATGGACAACCTTGAAGAAATGGACAAATTCTTATAAAAGCAGAACCTTCTGAGACTGAACCAGGAAGAAATGGGAAATATAAACAGACCAATCACAAACACTGAAATTGAAACTGTGATTAAAAATCTTCCAACAAACAAAAGCCCGGGACCAGATGGCTGCACAGGCGAATTCTGTCAAACATTTAGAGAAGAGCTAACACCTATCCTTCTCAAACTCTTCCAAAATATAACAGAGGGAGGAACACTCCCAAAGTCATTCTACGAGACTACCATCACCCTGATACCAAAACCAGACAGAAATGTCACAAAGAAAACTACAGACCATAACACTGATGAACATAGATGCAAAAATTCTCAACAAAGTACTAGCAAACAGACACCAACAGGACATTAAAAGTCTCATCCACCATGATCAACTGGGGTTTCTCCCAGGAATGCAAGGATTCTTCAATATGCACAAATCAATCAATGTGATAGACCATATGATAATCTCAATAGATGCAGAAAAAGCTTTTGACAAAATTCAACACCCATTTATGATAAAAAATCCTCCAGAAAGTAGGCATTGAGAGAACTTACCTCAACATAATAAAGGCCATATATGACAAACCCACAGCCAACATCGTTCTCAATGGTGAAAAACTGAAACCATTTCTTCTAAGATCAGGAACAAGACAAGGTTTTCCACGCTCACCACTATTATTCAACATAGTTTTGGAATTTTTAGCCATAGCAATCAGAGAAGAAAAAGAAATAAAAGCAATCCAAATCAGAAAAGAAGAAGTAAGGCTGTCACTCTTTGCAGATGACATGGTACTACACACAGAGAGTCTTAAAGATGCTACCAGAAAACTACTAGAGCTAATCAATGAATTTGCTAAAGTAGCAGGATACAAAATTAATGCACAGGAAGCTCTTGCATTCCTATACACTAATGATGAAAAATCTGAAAGAGGAATTAAGGAAACACTCCCATTTACCATAGCAGCAAAAAGAATAAAATACCTAGGAATAAGCCTACCTAAGGAGACAAAAGACCTGTATGCAGAAAATTATAAGACACTGATGAAAGAAGTTAAAGATGATACAAACAGATGGAGAGATATACCATGTGCTTGGATTGGAAGAGTCAACATTGTGAAAACGACTATATTACCCAAAGCAATCTATAGATTCAATGCAATCCCTATCAAACTACCAATGGCATTTTTCACAGAACTAGAAGAAAAATTTCACAATTTGTATGGAAGCACAAAAGACCTCGAATAGCCAAAGCAATCTTGAGAAAGAAAAACGGAGTTGCAGGAATCAGGCGCCTGGACTTCAGAATATACTACAAAGCTACAGTCATCAAGACAGTGTGGTACTGGCACAAAAACAGAAATATAGATCAATGGAACAAGATAGAAAGCCCAGAAATAAACCCATGCACATATAGTCACCTTATCTTTGATGAAGGAGGCAAGAATATACAATGGAGAAAAGACAGCCTCTTCAATAAGTGGTGCTGGGAAAACTGTACAGCTACATGTAAAAGAATGAAATTAGAACACTTCCTAACACCATACACAAAAATAAGCTCAAAATGTTTTAAAGACCTAAATGTAAGGCCAGACACTATCAAACTCTTAGAGGAAAACAGTGGCAGAGCACTCTATGATGTAAATCACAGCAAGATCCAATTGACCCACCTCCTAGAGAAATGGAAATAAAATAAAAAAGAAACAAATGGGACCTAATGAAGCTTAAAAGCTTTTGCACAGCAAAGGAAACCATAAACAAGAGGAAAGACAATGGGAGAAATGGGAGAAAATATTTGCAAACGAAGCAACTGACAAAGAATCTCCAAAATATGTAAGCAGCTCATGCAGCTCAATATCAAAAAACAAACAACCCAATCCAAAAATGGGCAGAAGACCTAGATAGACATTTCTCCAAAGAAGATATACAGATTGCCAACAAACACATGAAAGGATGTTCAACATCACTAATCATTAGAGAAATGCAAATCAAAACTACAATGAGGTATCACCTCACACCAGTCAGAATGGCCATCGTAAAAAGTCTATAAACAATAAATGCTGGAGAGGGTGTGGAGAAAAGGGAACCCTCTTGCACAGTTGGTGGGGATGTATATTGATACAGCCACTATGGAGAGCAGTATGGAGGTTCCTTAAAAAACTAAAAATAGAACTACCATACAACCCAGCAATCCCACTACTGGGCATATACACTGAGAAAACCATAATTCAAAAAGAGTTATGTACCACAATGTTCATTGCAGCACTATGTACAATAGCCAGGACATGGAGGCAACCTAAGTGTCCATCGACAGATGAATGGATAAAGAAGATGTGGTACATGTATACAATGGAATATTACTGATGGAATATTATACCATGAAAAGAAATATTACAGCAATAAAAAGAGACGAAATTGAGTTATTTGTAATGAGGTGGATGGTCCTAGAGACTGTATTACAGAGTTAAGTAAGTCAGAAAGAGAAAAACAAATACTGTGTGCTAACACATATGTATGGAATCTAAAAAAAAAAAAAAAAAAAAAAAAGAACAATGGTTCTGAAGAACCTAGCAGCAGGACAGGAATAAAGATGCAGACCTACTAGAGAATGGACTTGAGGACACGGGGAGGGGGAAGGGTAAGCTGGGACGAAGTGAGAGAGTGGCATGGACATATATACACTCCCAAATGTAAAATAAATAGCTAGTGGGAAGCAGCCACATAGCACAGGGAGATCAGCTCAGTGCTTTGTGACCACCTAGAGGGGTGGGATAAGGAGGGTGGGACAAAGACACAAGAGGGAGTAGATATGGGGATATATGTATATGTATAGCTGATTCACTTTGTTATAAAGCAGAAACTAACACACCATTGTAAAGCAATTATACTCTAATAAAGATATTAAAAAAAAAATCTTTGTTAAATGTGTGAATGAATGAATATATGAATGAAGGTCCAGCTCATATAGCTTCTCCTGTGCAGCACTGGGAGTTTTTCTGTTTGTTTGTTTTTTTGTTTTCTTTTTTGCGGTACACGGGCCTCTCACTGTTGTGGCCTCTCCCATTGCAGAGCACAGGCTCCGGACACGCAGGCTCAGTGGCCATGGCTCACGGGCCCAGCCGCTCTGCGGCATGTGGGATCCTCCCGGACCAGGGCATGAACCCGTGTCCCCTGCATCGGCAGGCGGACTCTCAACCACTGCGCTACCAGGGAAGCCCCCACACTGGGAGTTTTTTAAAGCAAACACTCCAACAGCTACTGACGTTGGGGAGGTGTTTCAGGGGACACTGGGGACTTCCTGTGACAGACTTTTCCAGTGATTCTTCAAGCATCGCCTGAGGAATCACTCCAGAAAGTAGAAGGAAACGGCAAACATTTGGAAATGGAGTCTGGAAAGTTATGCCTATCCCATAAGAACTTTCCCTTCTATGTTCACTTGATTTTATTCATCTGTGTCTCAACTTCTGATGAATCACTCAAAGCATGTTTATCCTCTGTAAGTGGGATGTACACAGGTGAAATTAAATGGACACATGAGGAAAGCATGAAACGAACCTGTAAGAACAATGTCAGGAAAGGCTCAAACCCATGACAAACGAAGTTCATGAGAAATGCTAGAAAAAAATACAGGTTTTTTTTTTTCTTTGTTTGTTTGTTTGAAGCAACAAGAACAAAGAAGGCATGGGCCTTTGGGAAATATGATGTCATGTTGACCAAAAGCTGAACTGTGCGATTCCCATATGGTTTTGGTGCCTTCAACTCTGAGGACGGTCCCAGAGTGCAAAGGGTAGGGCAGCTCTGATGAGGAAAAAACAAAACACAAGTCAGCTGCAAAGAATATTTAAACAAAACCGGTCAGTTTCAACATATCCAAATCTCTCTGTACATGAGCATTACATCTGAATGGGTTCAATAAACATGTGTAATCTCAGAAAAACTTTATAATTAAAAAAAATATTTGGATTCTATGAGGTTTTTTTTTTTTTTGGCTGGAGAATGGCAAATAGTACAAATCTTCTGGAATTTCCAGAAACTATAGACTTTTGTGAATTGTGGCCAAAATATACAATTAACTCTTTTCAGTGGATTGTCTGTGAGTATTTAGAAAAGAATCTGGTGATTGTCCGTTCACTAAAAACATGTCAAGCTAGACCCAAGCAATTTAACATTTTTTGTTAGGGTTACTAGGCACGTGTTTCAAATGTGCCAGATGAAGTCGACAGTTACTCTCGGATCATCACAACTGTGATACTGAAATGTTGAAGGAACTGGAGATTTGGGGACTAACCCAGATTTATAACATCAGGATGCCATCTGCTGTTTAATTGTCTGAGGCTACCATGGAGTTCAAAAGTTCAACATGCCCCTGACTTGAGATCCATCTTTCTCAAGATGTTTATTAGTAACTAAAATGAAGGCATAAAAGACAGGCAAATCTATTTTAGGAAGACAAATATATCTGAGGAATATTTGATATACTGTACTGCATGCACTGTGATACTTGTTATTTCTTTCGGAGTATCTGGGGTGCAGAATAAAGGCGTGTTTGGGGGATTCCATCCAATTAACCATGCTAGGTGACATGTGACATCGAAGATTTCTGAAACTTCGAACTATTTCCATTATGATATAGCTCTTTAGGTATTAATAAGATTTTTCCTTATATTGTGACATTTCATGGACTAGTTTATGATCTATAGATGAGAGACCATCTTTGTGGCCGTTACCACCATGACGAGCATTGCTAAACCTTTGCACACCTGCCTCTCGGTGGGCTCCACTAGATGCTGTGTAAAATTGGCTTGCCCAGTCTCTGGGTCTTTGTCATGTGTCACAGCCAAGCTTTGATAGGATTTTCATGAAGAGGAAGCTGACACGTACAGAAACAATATTCAAATATAGGACTCGGTAGAAACATTTTTTTTAGGGTTTACTTCTATTAATGAAAGACATGCTATAGAACTCAGTAAGGATGCACCGTGGGGTTGCAGGTTTAGGAGAAATGAAGCGTCAAAACAGAAGGAAAAGGAATTGACCCTCCTTCTCAGAAGGACAAGAATGTGATTTTGAAGTAAAATTTCAGCAGAATGAAAAACATATACGCTGGAATTGAGACCCAATTCTGGAATCACATCCTGTGAATTTGTAACCCTAGGCCTCAGCTTTCTCATCAGGTACACAGAGAACACTGTGTAACATCATGGGAAGAATAATAACGTAATTGGTATAGCATTTATAGAGGTTTAGAAAGTGCCGCCACATGCATTACCAACTGGATACAATAACCACATGAAGGATTATTATAAATCCCTGTTTTTCAGATGAGGAAACAGATGCTTGGGGAATTTGAGGGCCTTGCCAGGAACTGTGACCAAGCTGCTCTCATGTGTCGGCATCAGGACTGAGGCCCAGGAGCGCTGGGCAGCCTGGGCTTCACTCTCCAATCCCTGCTCAACCACCAGCAAATCAGGTTCTTGACAAGACAGGTTGCTTCCCAAACCACCAAGTTCCTTCCTTCTGAAAAAAGGGGGTTGAGGAGGATAACATTCCTACAGCCAAGTCATTCAGTCATTTCTTTTTTAACATCTTTATTGGAGTAGAATTGCTTTGCAATGCTGTTTTACTTTCTGCTGTACAACAAAGTGAATCAGCTATACGTATACATATATCCCCATATCCCCTCCCTCTTGTGTCTCCCTCCCACCCCCGAGGTGGTCACAAAGCACAGAGCTGACCTCCCTGTGCTATGCGGCTGCTTCCCACTAGGTACCTATTTTACATTTGGCAGTGTATATATGTCCATGCCACTCTCTCACTTCGTCCCAGCTTACCCTTCCCCCTCCCCGTGTCCTCAAGTCCATTCTCTACGTCTGTGTCTTTATTCCTGTCCTGCCCCTAGGTTCATCAGAACCTTTTTTTTTTTATATTCCATATATATGTGTTAGCACACAGTATTTGTTTTTCTCTTTCTGACTTACTTCACTCTGTATGACAGACTCTAGGTCCATCCACCTCACTACAAATAACTCAGTTTTGTTTCTTTTTATGGCTGAATAATATTCTATTGTATAAATGTGCCACATCTTCTTTATCCATTCATCTGTTGATGGACACTTAGGTTGCTTCCGTGTCCTGGCTATTGTAAATAGAGCTGCAATGAACATTGTGGTACATGACTCTTTTTGAATTATGGTTTTCTCAGAGTATATTTCCAGTAGTGGGATTGCTGGGTCGTATGGTAGTTCTATTTTTAGTTTTTTAAGGAACCTCCATACTGTTCTCCATAATGGCTATATCAATTTACATTCCCACCAACTGTGCAAGAGGGTTCCCTTTTCTTCACACCCTCTCCAGCATTTATTGTTTGTAGATTTTTTTTTTAATTTATTTGGTTTTGGCTGCATTGGGTCTTTGTTGCTGTATGAGGGCTTCTCATTGCAGTGGCTTCCCCCGTTGCAGAGCACGGGCTCCAAGCACGCGGGCCTCAGCAGTTGTGGCATGCGGGCTCAGCTATTCTGCGGCATGTGGGATCCTCCCAGACCAGGGATCGAACCCGCATCCCCTGCACCGGCAGGCGAATTCTCAACCACTGCACCACCAGGGAAGTCCCTGTTTGTAGATTTTTTGATGATGGCGATACTGACTGGTGTGAGGTGGTACCTCATTGTACTTTTGATTTGCATTTCTCTAATGATTAGTGATGTTGAGCATCCTTTCATGTGCTTCTTGGCCATCTGTTTGTCTTCTTTGGAGAAATGTCTGCTTAGGTCTTCAACCCATTTTTGGATTGGCTTGTTTGTTTTTTTAATATTGAGCTGTATAAGCTGTTTATATATTTTGGAGATTAATCCTTTGTCCGTTGATTCGTTTGCAATATTTTCTCCCATTCTGAGGGTTGTCTTTTCGTCTTGTTTATGGTTTCCTTTGCTGTGCAAGAGCTTTGAAGTTTCATTAGGTCCCATTTGTTTATTTTTGTTTTTATTTCCATTACTCTAGGAGGTGGATCAAAAAATATCTTGCTGTGATTTATGTCAAAGAGTGTTCTTCCTATGTTTTCCTATAAGAGTTTTGTAGTGTCAGGTCTTACATTTAGGTCTCAAATCCATTGTGAGTTTATTTTTGTGTATGGTATTAGGGAGTGTTCTAATTTCATTCTTTTACATGTAGCTGTCGAGTTTTCCCAGCACTACTTATTGAAGAGGCTGTTGTTTCTCTGTTGTATATTCTTGCCTCCTTTATCAAAGATAAGGCGACCATATGCATGGGTTTTTTTGTGCCAGTACCATATTGTCTTGATTACTGTAGCTTTGTAGTATAGTCTGAAGTCAGGGAGTCTGATTCCTCCAGCTCCGTTTTTTTCCCTCAAGACTGCTTTGGCTATTCAGGGTCTTTTGTGTCTCCATACAAATTTTAAGATTTTTTGTTCTAGTTCTGTAAAAAATGTCATTGATAATTTGATAGGGATTGCATTGAATCTGTAGATTGCTTTGGGTAGTATAGTCATTTTCACAATATTGATTCTTCCAATCCAAGAACATGGTATATCTCTCCATCTTTTGGTATCATCTTTAATATCTTTCATCAGTGTCTTGTAGTTTTCGGCATAGAGGTCTTTCGTCTCCCTAGGTAGGTTTATTCCTAGGTATTTTATTCTTTTTGTTGCAGTGGTAAATGGGAGTGTTTCCTTAATTTCTCTTTCAGATTTTTCATCATTAGTGTATAGGAATGCAAGAGATTTCTGTGCATTAATTTTGGATCCTGCAACTTTACCAAATTCATTGATTAGCTCTAGTAGTTTTCTGGTGACATCTTTAGGATTCTCTGTTATAGTATCATGTCATCTGCAATCAGTGACAGTTTTACTTCTTATTTTCCAATTTGTATTCCTTTTATTTCCTTTTCTTCTCTGATTGCCATAGCTCGGACTTCCAAAACTATGTTGAATACTAGTGGTGAGAGTGGACATCCTTGTCTTGTTCCTGATCTTAGAGGAAATGCTTTCAATTTTTCACCACTGAGAATGATGTTTGCTGTGGGTTTGTCATATATGGCCTTTATTATGTTGAAGTAGGTTTTCTCTGTGCCCACTTTCTGGAGAGTTTTTATCATAAATGAGTGTTGAATTTTGTCAAAAGCTTTTTCTGCATCTATTGAGATGATCATATGGTTTTTATTCTTCAATTTGTTAATATGGTGTATCACATTGACTGATTTACATATATTGAAGAATCCTTTCATCTCTGGGATAAATCTCACTTGATCATGGTGTATGATCCTTTTAATGTGTTGTTGGATTCTGTTTGCTAGTATTTTGTGAGGATTTTTGCACCTATATTCATCAGTGATATTGGTCTGTAATTTACTTTTTTTGTGTTATCTTTGTCTGGTTTTGGTATCAGGGTGATGGTGGCCTCATGGAATGAGTTTGAGAGTTTTCCTTCCTCTGCAATTTTTGTGAACAGTTTGAGAAGGATGGGTATTAGCTTTTCTCTAAATGTTTGATAGAATTCACCTGTGAAGCCATCTGGTCCTGGACTTTTGTTTGCTGGAAGATTTTTAATCACATTTTCAAGTTCATTACTTGTGATTGGTCTGTTCATATTTTCTATTTCTTCCTGGTTCAGTCTTGGAAGGTTATACCTTTCTAAGAATTTGCCTATTTCTTCCAGGTTATCCATTTTATTGGCATAGAGTTGCTTTAGTAGTCTCTTAGAAGGCTTTGTATTTCTGTGGTGTCTGTTGTAACTTCTCCTTCTTCATTTCTCAGCGGCCCTGGCTCAAGGGCCCAGCCGCTCCGCAGCACGTGGGATCCTCCCAGACCGGGGCACGAACCCACGTCCCCTGCATCAGCAGGCGAACTCCCAACCACTGCACCACCAGGGAAGCCCCTGCATCGAGTTTCTTGTAATAGTCTCTTAGGATGCTTTGTATTTCTACAGTGTCTGTTATAACTTCCCCTTTTTCATTTCTAATTTTATTGATTTGCGTCCTCTCCCCCTTTTTGTTAATGAGTCTGCCTAAAGGGTTATCAATTTTCTTTATCTCCTCAACGAACCAGTTTTTAGTTTTATTGATCTTTGCTATTGTTTTCTTTGTTTCTATTTCATTTATTTCTGCTCTGATCTTTATGATTTCTTTCCTTCTGCTAATTTTGGGTTTTGTTTATTCTTCTTTCTCTAGTTCCTTCAGGTGTAATGTTAGATTGTTTATTTGAGATTTGCCTTGTTTCTTGAGGTAGGCTTGTATAGCTATAAACTTCCCTCATAGAACTGCTTTTGCTGCATCCCATAGGTTTTGGATCATCGTGTTTTCATTGTCATTTGTCTATAGGTATTTTTTGATTTCCTCTTTGATTTCTTCAGTGATCACTTGGTTATTTAGTAACATATTGTTTAGCCTCCATGTGTTTGTGTTTCTTATGTTTTTTTCTATGTAATTGATTTCTAATCTCATAGCATTGTGGTCAGAAAAGATGCTTGATATGATTTCAATTTTCTTGAATTTACTGATGCTTGATTTGTGACCCAAGATGTGATCTTTCCTAGAGAATGTCCCATGCACACCTGAGAAGATAGGGTAATCTGCTGTTTTTGGATGGAATGTCCTATAAATATCAATTAAATCTATCTGGTGTATTGTGTCATTTAAAGCTTGTGTTTCCTTAGTAATTTTCTGTTTGGATGATGTGTCCATTGGTGTAAGTGAGGTGTTCAAGTCCCCCACTATTACTGTGTTACTGTTGATTTCCTGTTTTACAGCTGTTAGCAGTTGCCTTATGTATTGAGGTGCCCCTATGTTGGGTGCATATATATTTATAATTGTTATATCTTCTTCTTAGATTGATCCCTTGATCATTATGTAGTGTGCTTCTTTGTCTCTTATAATAGTCTTTATTTTAAAGTCTATTTTGTCTGATATGAGAATTGCTACTCCAGCTTTCTTTTGATTTCCATTTGCTATGGCATCACTGCTCCTTCCCCTGGGTCCCAATGCTCACACTACTTTGTGTGTGCCCTCCAAGAGTGGAGTCTCTGTTTCCCCCAGTCCTGTTGAAGTCCTGCAATCAATTCCCACTAGCCTTCAAAGTCTGATTCTCTAGGAATTCCTCCTCCCATTGCTGGACCTCCAGGTTTGGAAGCCTGGCATGGAGCTCAGAACCTTCACTCCAGTGGGTGGACTTCTGTGGTATAAGTGTTCTCCAGTTTGTGAGTCACCCACCCAGCAGTTATGGAATTTGATTTTATTGTGATTACGCCCCTCCTACCATCTCATTGTGGCTTCTCCTTTGTCTTTGGATGTGGGGTATCTTTTTTGGTGAGTTCCAGTGTCTTTCTGTCGATGATTGCTCAGCAGTTAGTTATGATTCTGGTGTTCTTGAAAGAGGGAGTGAGGGCACATCCTTCTACTCTGCCATCTTGACCCAATCTCTCTTCCTTTTCATTTTTAATTCTGTTGATTTATTTTCCCATTTTTTCTTGATGAGTCAGGCTAATGGTTTATCAATTTTCTTTATCTTCTCAAAGAACCAGCTTTTAGTTTGATTGATGTTTGCTATTGTTTCCTTCATTTTTTTCCCATTTATTTCTGATGTGATCTTTATGATTTATTTCCTTCTGCTAACTTTGAGGTTTTTTTGTTATTCTTTCTCTAATTGCTTTAGGTGTAAGGTTAGGTTGTTTGTGTGAGATTTTTCTTGTGTCTTGACGTAGGCTTGTATAGCTATAAACTTCCCTCTTAGAACTGCTTTTGCTGCATCCCATAGGTTTTGGGTCGTCATGTTTTCATTGTCATTTGTTTCTAGGTATTTTTTTATTTCCTCTTTGATTTCTTCAGTGATCTCTTGGTTTTTTAGTAGTGTATTGTTTAGCCCCCATGTATTTGTATTTTTCCCAGATTTTTTTCCCTGTAATTGATATCTAGTCTCATAGTGTTGTGGTTGGAAAAGATACTTGATACGATTTCAGTTTTCTTAAATTTACCAAGGCTTGATTGTGACCCAAAGATATGATCTATCCTGGAGAATGTTCCATAAGCACTTGAGAAGAAAGTGTATTCTGTTGTTTTTGCATGGAATGTCCTATAAATATCAATTAAGTCCATCTTGATTAATGTATCATTTAAACCTTGTGTTTCCTTATCTATTTTCATTTTGGATGATCTGTCCATTGGTGAAAGTGGGGTGTTAAA
>NW_006791400.1:317197-340318 GCF_000442215.2 Lipotes vexillifer | reverse complement strand
TCTTCTTGGATTGATCCCTTGATCATTATGTAGTGTCCTTCTTTGTCTCTTGTAATAGTCTTTATTTTAAAGTCTATTTTGTCTGATATGAGAATTGCTACTCCAGCTTTCTTTTGATTTCCATTTGCATGGAATATCTTTTTCCATCCCCTCACTTTCAGTCTGTATGTGTCCCTAGGTCTGAAGTGGGTCTCTTGTAGACAGCATATATACAGGTCTTGTTTTTGTATCCATTCAGCCAGTCTGCGTCTTTTGGTGGGAGCATTTCATCCATTTACACTTAAGGTAGTTATCAGTATGTATGTTCCTATTACCATTTTCTTAATTGTTTTGGGTTTGTTTTTGTAGGTCTTTTCCTTCTCTTGTGTTTCCTGCCTAGAGAAGTTCCTTTAGCATTTGTTGTAAAGCTGGTTTGGTGGTGCTGTATTCTCTTAGCTTTTCTTGTCTGTAAAGGTTTTAATTTCGCCATTAAATGTGAATGAGATCCTTGCTGGGTAGGGTAATCTTGGTTGTAGTTTTTTTCCCTTTCATCACTTTAAGTATGTCCTGCCACTCCTTTCTGGGTTGCAGAGTTTCTGCTGAAAGATCAGCTGTTAACTTTATGGGGATTCCCGTGTATGTTATTTGTTGTTTTTCCCTTGCTACTTTTAATATTTTTTCTTCATATTTAATTTTTGATAGTTTGATTAATATGTGTCTTGGCATCCTTCTTCTTGGATTTATCCTGTATGGGACTGTCTGTGCTTCATGGGCTTGATTGACTATTTCCTTTCCCATATTAGGGAAGTTTTCAACTATAATCTCTTCAAATATTTTCTCAGTTCCTTTCTTTTTCTCTTCTTCTTCTGGGACCCCTATAATTCAAAGGTTGGTGCTATTAATATTATCCCAGAGGTCTCTGAGACTGTCCTCAATTCTTTTCATTCTTTTTTCTTTATTCTGCTCTGTGGTAGTTATTTGCACTATTTTAGCATCCAGGTCACTTATCCGTTCTTCTGCCTCAGTTATTCTGCTACTGGTTCCTTCTAGAGAATTTTAAATTTCATTTATTGTGTTGTTCATCATTGTTTGTTTGCTCTTTACTTCTTCTGGGTCTTTATTAAACGTTTCTTGTATTTTCTCCATTCTATTTCCAAGATTTTGGATCATCGTTTCTATCGTTACTCTGAATTCTTTTTCAGGTAGACTGCCTATTTCCTCTTCATTTGTTTGGTCTGGTAGGTTTTTACATTTCTCCTTCATCTGCTGCGTAGTTCTCTGTCTTCTTATTTTGCCTAACTTAACTGTGTTTGGGGTCTCCTTTTCTCAGGCTGCTGGTTTGTAGTTCCATTGTTTTTGGCGTTTGCCCAGTGGATAAAGTTGGTTCAGTGGGTTGTGTAGGCTTCCTGGTAGAGGAGCCTGGTGCCTGTGTTCTGGTGGATGAGGCTGGGTCTTGTCTTTCTGGTGGGCAGGACCGCATCCAGTGGTGTGTTTTGGGGTGTCTGTGAACTTATTATGATTTTAGGCAGTCTCTCTGCTAATGGGTGGGGTTGTGTTCCTGCTTTGCTAGTAGTTTGGCATAGGGTGTCCAGCACTGTAGCTTGCTGGTCATTGAGTGGAGCTGGGTCTTAACATTGAAATGGAGATCTCTGGGAGAGCTCTAGCTGATTGATATTACACGGGGCTGGGAGATCTCTGGTGGTCCAATATCCTGAACTCGGCTCTCCCACCTCAGAGGCTCAGGCCTGACGCTCAGCCAGCCAAAGCACTACGACCCTGTCAGCCACATGGCTATTTATTTTGTGAAAGTCAGCAAAACAGGACAGCCCCAGGCCTCCCTCACTGGAGCTCAGGCAATGTTGTAGAAAGTACAATTCCTGAGGACAGGCAGCTTAGCTGCATTCCATTCAATCATTTTTTATCAAAGATTATGTTTACCTTGGGACTTCCCTGGTGGCACAGTGGTTAAGAATCTGCCTGCCAATGCAGGGGACACGGGTTCAAGCGCTGGTTCGGAAAGATCCCACATGCCATGGAGCAACTAAGCCCGTGCTCCTGAGCCCACGAACCACAACTACTGAGCCCACATTCTGCAACTACTGAAGCCTGCATGCACCTAGAACCCGTGCTCTGCAACAAGAGAAGCCACTGCAATGAGAAGCCCGAGCACCACAACAAAGAGTAGCCCCCGCTCGCCGCAACTAGAGAAGGTCCATGTGCAGCAATGAAGACCCAACACAGCCAAAATTATTAAATTTAAAAAATAAATTAATTAATTTAAAATGTATTTTAAAAAGTACAATGTTAATCTCATCCTAAAAACACCACAGAAACATCCAAAATAATGTTCCACCAAATATATTGGAACTGTGGCCCAGCCGCATAAAATAAAATAAAATAAATTATGTTTATCTAAACGGTTTCATTTATTCATGTTAGTATGAAATGTTAAAAATTCTGAAATATCATAGTCTCACATAGATGAAATATCAGTAATGACTCACGTGTCTTCATTTTTTCTACCTGAACCCAATTTAAGGGCAATTTTCTAAGAACATTTTAAGAAGAATACCTGGCATCTGGTTGCTGTTCCTGTCCATTTCTATATGACCTTTCTCTTCAAAGTTTTGACCTGCATCTTAATTTCCATCTCAAAAAAAAGGAGTTGCTTCGGTACCTGATGGATCCCTCATATTCCTTTTTCCACTTTAAAAATCTACATCAGTTTCAGAAAAAAAATGAGTGCAGGCCATTCAATTTTATCTAGAGCACCAAATCTGTGCCTAGGAAGTTCAGATAGAGGCTAGCCTCTATAGAAACAACTTTTAAATAAACTTAGAAACCGAACTATTTAGACTTTCCATTCTTGGCATATAATACTTTTATTTTAGCAAAGAAAGGACAATGAAAACTTTTCAAGGAGGTCAGAAGTTGTGTTCCCTACTCTAATTTGATTTGCCCCGACTGGAGGGCATTTTCAACACAGTGTGAACAGTTTTCAGCAAACACATTCTTTTTTTTTTTTTTTGCGGCACGCGGGCCTCTCACTGCTGTGGCCTCTCCCATTGTGGAGCACCGGCTCCGGACACGCAGGCTTAGCGGCCATGGCTCACGGGCCCAGCCGCTCCGCGGCATGTGGGATCTTCCCCGACCGGGGCACGAACCCACGTCCCCTGCATCGACAGGCGGACTCTCAACCACTGCGCCATCAGGGAAGCCCAGCAAACACATTCTTAAAGATCTTTTCAACTCTCTGGTTTCAATGGACGGTGAGTGGACACATATGTTAATGAAGTATGTTTATTACCAAAGCTGATGCTGAAATCAAACTACCGGCTAGCCTGCCATGTCCATTTCTACCTATGTTGTTGGTACAACCGACTGACTCCTCTTACAGATTTTTCTATGTTCTTTTTCATTCACCCTTTCTTCTCTCCCAAGGAGATAATTGACACTGCCTTTGCATTTCTGGCTTAGCCTGGCTCTGCCTCCTGGGATGTACCTCCTGCTCCAAATCATGGCTGATGTTGTAGAAATTTCCCCTTCCAGGACCCACCCCCTCAGTTCCTAATTTCCAAATTTCACATTTTGCCACAGTATTTTTTGCCTCTGATCTCCGTCAAATGCAACTTAAATAATGTTGCTAGGAAAATTGAAACAGTAGTATCATTTATTTTGTTTCTCCACTTATTCTAAAATGTTCTGCTTCTAAAAACAAAACTTTTCGTTTTATCTATTTTAGAGGAAGAGGAGGCACCCTCATCCCCCGCAATAGTTTGGTCTCCACCAGAAACACCGAGGTCAGTTCAGTAGGAGTTTTGAGTAGATCACATTGAGCTACATTTTGCGGGCATACTCTGGGAAAATCCTGTTGATGTAAAACAGAAAATTAAACTAGTTTCATTGCAAGTGTGCATATAGTGTCCTTAAAACATGGAAAAGCTCTTTTTGTCCTTTGTTATATTTTATGGCCAATACGTCTGACCAAAAATCCATCTCCAGCCAGTATTTTTCTATAAGATGGAAATGGAGTGAATGCCCCAGCAGGACGCTGGCGAGAGGAGCGTTCTGCAGTGTGATAGACGCACACTTGATCTTCAAACTCATTGTTCAAGCAGGAAATCACCCAATTTCCCTGCATTCTATATTTTCTCTCTTTACATTATATATTTAAAGTGTGCTTTTATAAACAGGTATTACATGATCTCACTTTCACAGATGACAAAGGCTTGGGGGAAGTTAATGCTTTGCTATTATTAACTTATCAAGCAACCACAGTCCCCAGGCATTCTTTCAGGCAATAAACCATATTCGTTTTGTTGTTGGCTCACCCTTTACTTTTATGGCCCATTAACCAGTACTGAATTAAAATCAAATTTGTATAAATGATCTAATAGTCTTGCAAACTAGTTAGTCATCTGAATACCCAACACATGGCAATGCCAGAATAAGGTTATGAATCAAATACAAGCATAGATTTTAAATCATTGATGATTAAAATATTCTTTTTAAACAACTGATAGCCAAAAAGGGGAGAGAAAATGTTAAAAAAAAAAAAAAAAAGACAAATTTGGCACAAACTTTAGCAAGCATTCCATTTGCATACAGAGTGGGATTTGTGGCTGAATGAAACCCATGCTCTGCGTTGGCGAAAGCGCAGGTTACAACTTCCTGTTCTTTCCTGTCACTTCATATCGGCTTTTGGAGAAGTGGAAGGATTCTGGTCTAATTTTTCCACTTCTCAATATTAATACTATCAAAGTGTACTAAAGCTTTACTTTGTGAATCCTTTTACCATCCTGGAAAAAATAAAGATGAAACAGAATTTTTAAATGGGAAATTTTTTGTGATCCTAATGAGAGGTTTGGAGTTCTCTGAACCACTAATTATAATGATATGATTCTAATTTTTCTTCCTCAAATAATAAGCACCTCTTATTTTGAGGAGAAAAATTTAACTAATTAAATGCCTCCTAAATAAAGGAGGTGAGTCTTTTGGCTCCTATGAGACTTTCCACAGAGATCCCCTCTGGCCTGGCCCAACTGTGGCCTTGTGACCGTTCGATGAGGTGGGAAATGTCACTTGAGATGCATGTAGTAATGTGACAGCGTCATCACTAAGCAGAGGACTTTCTCAGGGGGGTTGCTACAGTGCTTTCTCAGGGGGGTTGCTGATTCTGCTTCCAAATGTTGCTCTCATCGTGCTCAAAATATGTCATTTCACTGTGTGCTTCTGCAAGAAATTTTGCCAAGCAGACATCTGTTTGGATTGAGATGCTACAGCTTGAAAAGGGAGGAGTTTGTGTGGTAGAAAGACAGGGCCTTTGAGTCAGAAGAACTTGGCTTTAGTCCTGACCACTAATCACCATTTAAGGTACAGGCTCAATGAACTCTTCACTAAAATGAGGATATGAAGCTACCTACCACTGGGTTTACTGTAGGGTGGGGGTTAAATGAGATAATACATGGAATATAGTTTGATGCCTGGACATCATAGAAGCTCAAGGATAGAGATTACCATTAAAAAAATAAAAACAATCTTTTGCCCAGAGAAGAGCAAAAGATTAAACTAATCCAACTGAAGATTCAAATACCTAAGGCTCAACTCAGGCACACTACTGTACAAAAATTAGTCAGATCCTTTCCCCTATGTGTAGACACTCCATGACTGTGGTAGATAGAAGTGCAGACTGATTTAGATGTTTCCTGGTGGTGATGTAAATGCCACGGACAGCATCATGGGATTTTCTAAAATGATGAATAATTCCTGGGAAAGTTCGGGGGAAAGAAACCCTCCCTCAGTTGACATATAGTAGCATTCCTGGAAAAGACTGTTTATATTAAAATTGTACAAAAAGTGGTTTGCATTCATATTTAAACAGTTTGTTTTTAGGAACAAACATCATTGACAAGTTTCTCTTCTTCACATGAAAGTCCTCTGGGACACTGGAAGGCATGAGGGAGCGGGGACCATTCTTCATTCTTCCTGGTGGAGAACCAGCCACCCTTTGCAGGAGGGAGCCTTCCAGGTTCCTATTTGCTAACTTGTAGTAGAGGAGCTAGTCTCTTGGCAACCAAGAAGCCAGGTCCACCGGTTTTCAAAATCTCCCCTTGGGTCGACTCTTCTCTCTAGAAGAGGACATTCCTTTTCAACAACAAGCTCTGTGGGGAAAAGCAGGCCTGGTGAAACTATCAAGGAGAGGCCAGCAGGTGGTCCCAGACATGGGGGAGGGAAAAGCCTTGAGGGAAAGTGCCAACAAGAAAGAAGACATTGTCAAAGGAAGCTATCTGAGCGCTCGAGAACTGGCCCAGGAGCGGGGGCTGTCCCAGAAGGAGGAACTATAACTGGGAATAGTTGACTCAGCATGCAATAGCCAATAACCAAGGCACCAAGAGGGGGCCGAGTCTCAGAAACCAACACTGAGTTGAATCTGACCAAAGAAGCAGGTGGCCCCAACGAGGGAAGCACCGACCATTAGACTATAGCATCACTCTAGTCACCTCCTGAGAAGACTACAGCCCGTGCTTCCCCTCTTCTGAAAGGTAAGGACGAAGCTCCCCAGGAATCCTCTATGTGAGCCCTCTGTCCTGGCCCAGCCCTGTTCTCCACTGGCAACAAGAAATATCTCAACACCAACCATGAGAATCGTTCTCTATCCACACAACGTGGGCATGGAAGTGGATAACCTTCCAAATTAACCTACCTCCCAATGAGGCTACTTTGAAGACCGAGAAAAACAGCAAGATCGTTTTTGCCTTTCTTCCCTGAATGTCTTCGATTTTGCCTCTTTTAGTGTTATTCTATTAAGCCAAACTATTAATGGCTAAATTGGGAACCTGATAGGTTACATTTGTTAGTATAATGTTTTATAAGTAGTATAGTTGTAGTAATTTTTATTGTTAAAAAAATAAACCAGACCACAGAATATTGGTTTCTGCTGTTGAACATGCCTCCATAACATCAGCTATACTGAGTTTTATGAGAGACATTTCATAAGTGAAACATTGAAAACTCAGGTTTATTTCTATATAACTAGGGCTCAATATCTTCTTATTATAAAATAATATTATTTACCATTATAGTTAATAGAGAAGCCAAAAAGTTTATCCAGGTTATGTGTTCTGTTTTGTTCAAAGGCCAGAACGTTGGTCACATTCATCAATAATGTGATTTAATCCATCTTCACTCACCAGAAGTACAGTCAGTGGAAATTCGGCCTTGACTGACCTCTGCTTTCTCACTCACACTTTATCTATCATATGTGGCCTATCTATTTTGCATTTCTGTGTGTCTGCATATCTTAACAGGAACTCTGGAAGAACATATGTCAGGCACATGTAACCTGCTACCATCCAGACCACATGTTTTCTCCTGTTTGTGGCCACAGGATTGTAGGGAACTTACCTGCCTTGTTCATCCCTGTACCCTCAGCATCTAGAATAGTTCCAGACATGGATTAAGCACCCATAAAACAGTTGTAAATAAACGAAGGACAAGAACAAGTGGGTGATAATTTGCCCATCCTTATGTTTTATATAAATGCACTAATATTTTTCAAAAGTCTTGGTGCACTAGTTTCAGGCTGGCTAAGTGCAGCCATAAGTCTCATTTAAACAATCTTCCTATAGAACATGCACATATAGAACACATACTATACTAGCCTATGATTTATAAATCCTCATTAGTCATTTTTAATCAACAACTCTACAATATGTATCTCCTTCATCCCAAGCAAGGAGGATGATCACTGTGGAAAACACAGTGAAAAATGGAACCGATCTGCATTCAGTCTCTCTGAAGACAAAAAAAAAAAAGTTATATGAGGCAGGTCTGGAATTATGAGGTAACTAGAAACTTTATAATATTAGAAATAACTGAAGTCTTGGAGTATTAAGCCTAGAGACTGGTGACCACGTAAGACTTGTCTTAAACATTTAAGGCACTATCATTTTGTGGTGCTGTTATTGGACATTTAGGTATGTTTCACCATGGGTAAAGTTAGGGCTCTGAAAGTAAGTATAAGGTAACTGAGAAGTAGATTATTTGATGGTTAAGTATTTACAAAGATGTAAGAGGTAGCAAGTTCCTTGTCGCTGGCATGCTCAAGTATGGACTGGGTATACACTTGGTGGAGACTGTGGAGAAGCTCATATATCACACCAGGGTGGTATTTGAACAACTTGGCCTTTGGTATGCCCCCAAAACCTGTGAAATTATGATTTTGTGAGACAAAATCCCAGGCATTATTAAGCCATGAAACTAATTGTGGTACTGGATCTAAGAAGCAAATTTCAAGGAGGCTGAGAAGCTTTAGGGTAGCTCTGAGCTGAATATTTGTGGAGGACTGGGGAGGATATTTAGGATTGGGAGAATGTTCTGAGGAAATCTACAGAGGAGGGAGAAATCATCAAACACACTCAGAGGTCAATTTGACTGAAATGAAGGTTCGTGTAGAATGGTATTAAAATTGGGCTCAGTGAGGTACAGTGTGATATAATCCGTGGGAAGAGAGAAAATTTTGCCAATTGAGAAATACCACACAAGTGTTAAGTATTATCCAATTTTCAGAGAGAGACTTGAACTGCCAGGTGGAGTGTCAGGTAGTTTGGCAGGAGGTGATGCCCACGTCCAAGGTTGGCCAAAAGTATGAGTCCCGGAAGAAGCCGAGAGCGGGAAAACTAAGATTCCAGGAAATAGGCAGCTGTGCAAGCACTTGGCACAAAGGGAAAGGACTCTGGCATCTGAAGAGACTATTAAGAGAAAGGGAACACCCAAATCCCAAAGAAAAGATGTATCCTCAGCAAGTGAGCAAGATAAACTCAGATATGGTGCCATGTACTAAGGATCCCAAAGAATAAGTCAAAAGCCCAGTGAATAGAGCCAAGATGTAAGATCAGAGTGGTGCCAGTAAAGAGGACAGCTTGTTTCTGGGCCTCTAAAATGCTAGTCTGAGGTTCCCTAAACATTTATTCCTACTGGAAAAGTTGACCTCAGAACCTGGGATAAGCCTGAACTAGACATGGAAGTTAAGGGGTCTTAGCCACAAGGATTGGAAAGTAAGGGGAGAAAGAAGCCACCAAGAACAGCAGATGTATTTAAACCTGATGCCCACTCTGATCAGTTGTCCAAGTCACTTCCTGGAACATGGTACTGAGAAGGTTTCAGAAGATATGTTACTACATAGTGTGAAAAAAAAATGCCACAACCTAGTGATGGTGCCTTCCGTGGGCATGGGACAGAGGTCAACACAGGCATCACGTGTTCATCATTCTTGTACAGGAACATTCCAAACTAGGGATAAGGCTTTGGATTGAATTAGAGTCAGAGGGTGGCAGACCTTGATTACCAGATTGAAGTACCATGATTTTATCTGAGATTCAAGGGACTTCACTGAAAGATCATGGGCAACATCGCTGTGCACTTCTGGTGTTAGATCAGAACAGGTCTGCAGAGAAGCTATATTGATCAGGGGAGCAGAGACTCTTCAACATCTGTGTTTGTGGCTCTCAGTTTCCCCTCTAGTGTGAGAAATGAAACTGTGTGCCCTCATGTTAACTTTTCTGTGCAGTGAATTGTAAAAGCCATTTGCCAATACGAATTATTTCATGTACACGTGATCCCATGTGCGGGTCTGCTGCAAATTTACTCATGATCTTCTCCAGCTAATATGAGGAAACTCAGCTGCAGTGCCACAGTGACAGGATGATTTATACAGAGAACTGAAATCCACATTAAAATTCTTTGACTTGATCTCCTGCTCTGGAATTTGAAGGGGAATACAAGGGACATATATATTTTTTTAAATAACCTTTCCTTGGTTCTCAAATAATTTATAGTATTATTCCACTCCTCTCTGATTCTTACCAAGTTTTAAAAAAATAAAAAAATAACCCTTCCTAAGGTAAGATGGGCAGGTAGGAGATCAGCATCATTGCCCATAAAGTAGCATTTATGTGCTACTTATGAATATATGGGATAGAGTTCCTGAAGAAAGGACACTGACACTAATGTGTAAACTAAGTAAAATTATAGAATTTTAATCTGAAAATTTTAAATATATATGTGTATATATATACCCTACTGCAAACACACTTTATAGATGGGGAAAATGAGACCCAGAGATGGTAGAGCCTCAGTGAAGTTTCCATAACAGAGGCAGAAATAGGACTTGAGTAGACCTGTCACGTGCAGAACCTCTGTGATTTCCTCCCCGTCGTGATGTATTTTGAGTTTTCTTTTTTAGAGATAGAACCATCATTATTCTCCAGTCCTAGGATTAAAAATCTCAGTTTTCGTACACTGCACTCCCTCCCATGCCCTCCTCCCCGACCCCTGCTGCCTTACTCTCAGGTGCCAGTAGCTGCCCATCTTGCTGACCTACCTTTGCAGTTGCTGCTTCCTTTCTTCTTCATTCACTTTCAGTTCCTCAAAGGGATCCCCCTGAGAGAGCTCTCATTCGCTTGGTGGCTTTTTAAATTATTTTTTAATTGTTATTTTTTCCTCTTTGTTATAGTCCATAAACCACCATCAGATGTAGATTCATTAAACATGTTTTCTATCATCTTTCCCAGGCACAAAAGCCTTCAATGGCATCTGTTTCCTACTGATTCAGGTCCAATGTCTTTAGAGCCTCACGTTCAACGCCACCCGCATTCTAGCTTCAATCCCTAACCCACTCTTTTCCCAAGAAAATCTCTCCTTTCACACCCCACCCATATCTGTAATTTTAATATTATATATAGTTATATAAATGTGTGTCACTTTAGAAACTTGTCCACGTTTATTAAATTTCATTTACTCCGCTGAATTCCCCAGAGGCTTTGCACGGAGACCAAGTTCAGCCTGATTCCCCTGTGCTTGGCTTGCTGACCCTTTCATCACAGCTGCTCAGGCCTTTGGTGAGTAAGTGAAACTCTCCTTGCAATTTACACATCCGGTCAATTCCTGACACAAGAGTTTCCTTTCCAGCTGAGTCAGTCTAGCCTCTGCCCCAAGAACACCTACTGCACTGTTCCTTATCTACTCCCCCTTACCCTCCAATCTCTTTCTCTTCCTCCCTTCCTGGCTGTCCAGACTAGATTCTTTTTTTTCTACTGTTTCAACTCCTGCTTATTCTATGCAAATGCTCTATTTTCCTCATGGAGTCTTTCTTGATTAATACAACTGGAAGAGATTTTTCTCACTCTAGATGTCCTATCACTTAAGAATTGCAGTACAAGACATTTAATGAAATGTGCCCTAAAAGCCTTATATTGCGATTATTTGTTTGCATGTTTTATTTCCTTATGGTTGAAGGTGGTCTTACCACTATTTGTGTTTGCTAAAGTAGTTAGCACCAAATGAAAGAACAAATATGAAATGCTAGTTCAAATTGGGGCACTGACCACATTACTTACTATTAATAATAAAAGAAACAGAACTGACAGTGAAAAGGAAGTGATTATTAGCAAACGAAAACTTGGAAGAATTTCTGAAAGGTAGATAAACAACTCACATATAAGTATTGACTGGTGAGCATTTCAGAACTCCTCAGAGAAAGATACTAAACTTTCTTTTAAAAAAATAGGAGCAAGTATTAAACAAACACTAGGCTTCTCATGAGCAAAATCTAATGTTTAACAACAATGGAGTAACAGTGGTATGAGGGAAACCACATTAACATTCAAGCATGCGGGCAAAATCAGGTGCTTTCCAACCAAAAAAGGCTCAGCAAGTTTATTTGGTCAGGCACCTTTAAAAAAAAACTATAAACAATTAAAAAGCATAAATTCAAGTTACAAATCCAAAAAGAAATCTGAGAAAGAAGAGGATATGAGTTTTAAGGTGGAACTAACGTATCCCTGGAAAAAAAAGATAAATCTCAGAACGACTCCTTTACTGCTGGCATAGAAATAATCGCTCCAAATTAGAACATGAAGTCCGAGGGCTACATGAAAATGTCTTTAAGAAGAAAGTAGATAGTGTCATACAAAATGAGTGACTATCTTTCCTGTCAAGAAAAAAGAAAGGCAATTACAAAGTGAGGTTAAAAGAAAAAACAAGATGAAAATAAATCATGCTCCCCAAATGAAATTTTGACATAATTTTTTAGGAGTTGATGGAGTTTAAAGAACAGTGCCTTTTGAAATAGCAAAGTCAAACACTGTTCAGGTAATTCATAGGAAAAGAGAAGGCTGACAGACGTTCTCAATTCAGGTATAATCACTGGATTTATGATAGCCACAACCATAATTACTTTACTGGGATTTTCTTTTCTAGAGAGTGATTTATCACTTTTTATATAATGACCCACTTTCTAAAGGTTTTGAAAAATGTTAAACTTTATCGGGATCTTTAAGAATTTATATATACTGTTGAGAAGCAACTTTTATTCTAAGTTTAGCAAGTTTTTCAGTTTTGTTTCTTTTTTCCAATAAATTTTTAAATGAAATGTAATATTTAAAAATATTCACAGTGCTTTTCTCATGATTATTCTTTTCTCTACTTTTCCAAATTTTATAGCACGAGTATGTAACACTTTTAAAACAAAAATGTAACATGTCATTTTAAGCAAATTAGTGTATTAAAAGTACCAAAGATATTTTAATGCTTTTATTAATGATATTGTAACCCAATTCAGGAAAGAGCTCAGAGCTAATGAGAGAGATGAGGCGGTTTTTCAGCCTATTGCGCTATTTATTTTTTGCACTTTTTTAAAATCAAAAATCAAATTGCCCTATTTACTTTGAATTTAGAATTGTATTTCTTCTGAGTAAATGTAATTACTATTATTATTAATGTTTAATCCAAAATTATTTTTCCTCTTATTTTAAGGAAAATAAATCTCAAAAATTTTTAATGAAATTCATCAAGATTCACTAAGAAAATCTTGCTGCAAAGGTAAGGGAGAGGACAGTCATTTATTAGGTTCTTTTTATTTTATTGATCAAACCTAAAGCATTTGAAGATCAACCCACAGTGAAATGTTCTTAAAATCATGAAAAGGAGAATCCAAGCTGTGAAAAGGTCAGAGGAGCCTGGATTGGTCAGTGGTGATAAGAAGGGAAGATGGCATGTAGATTTTGCCCCTGTTATAACTCAGCTGGTGATGGGATGGGATCCAGGAGCATCATCCAGTAGGAAGGAGGAGGCCAAGGGCAGTGGCTGGAGCTGAGTGCAGCCAGGGCTGCAGAACTGGCCCCTCTCAAGAGAAGTTGGATCAAGAAGTTGGATCCAAATTTGAGGAGACAGAGCTGCCCGTTAGTGGCTAAAAGGGGAAAGGTAGACTTTGGAGTCAGACAAGCCTGGGATGAAATCTAGCACTGCAATTACACAAGCAAATGATTGGACCTCTTCAAGCTTTCTTTCTGTCTTCAATATGGTGATAATAATTCTTACCTTAATTCTCACGTCATATTTGCCATGAGGATGGTCAAGTCTGGACAGGAGACATCATTATGATTCCAGGGGATCCATTCTATACCGCAGAGGAATTGGAAGTCAGGAGGGGGTTCGGGGATGAGCTTTGGCCCTGATAGATAAGGCTGGAGTGCTGACAAGATGTTTGTGCAGAAAGCAATTTGTACGAAACAGATGTGCACAGAAGGTGCTGGAGAAAGCCTGGACCTTGTTGAGCCCCAGTGTCCCTGGTTCACTCCAGGCACATTGGCTCCTGGTTGCATGACCAAGCCAATCTGCTTCAGCCCTCAGCCGGCTTGCGGTGGCTCTGGGTCCCGTAACGCCCTCCAAGCTTCATCAGGTTCGGCTCACATTTCAGGTGAATTGAATTTACAAACAATGCTTCTCAACTGTACATTTGAATGATAGATAACATTTAAAAATATATTTATAGCTGGGTCCTATTTCCTACCATTTTTATTTAGTTGGTCCAATGAGTAGCTGGAATTGAGAACCACTGATCAAAATTCTTTAGTGTCCACAACTAAATGGAGTTGAAGAACTTGGGGTTGCAAATTGATTCCTCAGTTATAAAAAGATGCTACCACCCACCTGCTCTTGTCTCTAGTTCCAGAAATGACTATTTTCAAGTTCTGACTTGATTTAGGTAATATGAATTCATTCCACACTTTAAAGCCTGTGAGATAATGCTTTAAGGTAGGTAACTCCCTGTAATAAGCCTTTTGAATAAATCGTAGGGTAACAGAGAACACATGTAAAAGGCTGCTGAGGATGTGTCATGCCATGGGAACATGACATTAAGATCTCAGCCTTGCTGGCCAAGCATTCAAGTGAACTTTATATATATTTAGACCAAAACATTCTCCCTCGGTGATTTGCTTGTCTGTATGAAGTTTCCCAAAACAGAGAGAGATGGTATTCAAGCCTTGTTCATGGATGTTTTCTTAGTTTTCAAACTGACCACTAAAGACAGACTTTTTCCTACTGACCCTGTACTCCTGGGGCCAATGTTTGTCATGTTAGCAGATCTCTGTGTGGAGATTGATTATAGTTCCACCCTAACCTATACACATTTATGAGTTAATTGATGGACTTATTTTCAGGCTTATTTACTTATTTATTCCATTCACCTTTCCAGTAAAGATTTTTTAAGTTTAAATTTTATTTTGTTTTAATTTTTATTGAAGTATAGTTGATTCACAATGCTGTGTTAGTTTCTGCTGATTCAGCAAAATGCATCAGTTATACATATATATGTATCCACTTTTTTTCAGATTCTATTTCCCTATAGGTCATTACAGAGTATTGAGTAGAGTTCCCTGTGCTATCCAGTAGGTCCTTATTAGTTATCTATTTTATATGCAGTGGTGTGTATATGTCAATCCCAATCTCCCAATTTTCCAGTAAAGATTTAAGATGAGATGGCTTCTAATGTGTAACCACGACCCCACTTCCCTCATGTTCTCTTGCAGAACGAAATCCTACGGTTTCATTCGGAGCCAGAGGGGCTGGTGAGTGGTTGGTTTGCCTGTGAAACACCCTGCGTCTGGGATGTGGTCTGTTCGTTTACTCATCATTCCATATGGCCCATTGACAGCCGATAGCAACTTTGCCCATCATTACAGTTGGGGGGTTGACAGATGACAGATGTCAGTTGGAGATGGCTCTCTCACACATGGCCAGCCAATCACCAGGCACCCCCCAAAGGTGGGGACAAGATCCTAGCCAACAGATGGCTTGGCCTGTCTTGAAGAGGCAGTAATTAAACATTTTGGCTAGAAATCTCCTTTTTTAGGTTTCCCTTAAGGAGTTGTCATTCAGCCCCATATGCACTGATTTTTCTCTTTCTCCAAACATTTTTTCACACTGTCATTCAGGCACTTGACAGAAGTTCCCACAAGTACATTTTCAGAGATTCTGGTCAAATCAACTCCAGAAAACCAAACGATGAAACCTGTCGTGTTTAATACATTGAAAAGAAACAATTGAGTTACAGAGAGCAGCTTTATGAAAGTCAGAGGTGGTTTTGGTAGAAGACTCACTGCTTCCTTTAAAAAACCAAAAACAAACCAAAAAAAAGGATGTTCTCAAAGGCAACTACTTTTCTTACAGCTTTCTTCATATTTTTGGTGATGTTTATGTTTCAAGAAGATTGTTCTTTTTCCCAACTGGGATTCACCATCTGATTGTTTGTGTGAAAAGTCCTATGTATTATGGCCAAAGGCAATGCTATTTCAGCTCGTGTCCTACAAGCTCACGGCAGAGCACGGGCCTGTGATAGGAAAGAAAAGCTTCCTTCCTGAGAAAAGGATGCAGCTTTATCTGGGGTCTCTTCATCCAAACACTTCATTCAGACCCCCTTCTGGGGATTCTCCGCTTTGTGATTCTTTCCATTTCACAGAATTCTTCTTGTGAGAGACTCCTCTGTTTCACAAACAGAAAAGTCCTTGAAAAATACCATATATGTGTCTAATGGAGGAATACAATCCATAATTTAAAAGACTATAAAATATTTTGATATAAACCTGTGAAAAGTGCTACTTGGGACCAGAGTCCTGTTTATTTTTTTTCCTGTTCGCTTAAGGGAACTAACTTTTCTCGAGACAAATGGTAATGTTTTTTAAAAAGTCATGTCGAGTAGAGGTTTTCCTAAGGGAAAGAAAAATATCTCTTCCAAAATCTGAATATCTTTGTCTCAGTGAGCGCTCTAGAGAAAAAAATATGTATACTTATATCCATGATTTATTGAAGGAAAAACCGGCTACATATTAAATCATGATGATCAACATGCTTGATTTCATCAAATGCTGTGTCTTACAGAACTTTAATCCAAGTTAAGTTTTGTTTTTTTTTTCTTAAAGAAAAACACGCAGAACCATGATCCATAGACATACACCCCTGGAAATGAATTGTATATTTTCTGCTTTTTCATGTTATTGCCGCTAGTGGCTACACTCTTATATCTGCGGTGACCACAGTTCATTGATCACTGACACGACGGAGCTTCATGGCTTCCACATGTCATTACCAAATGTGACAAAGATGAGGACCTTTCCATCCATGAATCAGGGATGGGACAAGAAGAGATACACCTTCAAAAATCCACATCATACCAAGGCAGAGACGCCTACTGGGGAGTTTTGATTGTGCATTATTGGTACAATTTCTTATCATATTCCCTTTAGAGTTGCTGTCATTCATCATTGAAGTTGACTCAAGTTCTTATCTTTAGGCTAGTATTAGAAGCTTTTGCAAGTTCATGCAACTTGTCTTAGTAATGGTCTATTAATCTCCATATCTGTAAACCACACACCTGAAAATCAGGTCATTAGAAATCATATTAAAAATAATACACAATGGGCTTCCCTGGTGGCGCAGTGCTTGAGAGTCCGCCTGCCGATGCAGGAGACGCGGGTTCGTGCCCCGTTTCGGGAAGATCCCACATGCCGCGGAGCGGCTGGGCCCGTGAGCCATGGCCGCTGAGCCTGCGCGTCCGGAGCCTGTGCTCCACAAATGGGAGAGGCCACAACAGTGAGAGGCCCGCATAACGCAAGGAAAAAAAAAATAATAATAATAATAATAATAATAATAATAATACACAATAATTCTTGCTGTTAGTTTTTCCTTTCCAGTATTTTTATTTAATACACTTCCCACTTGTCAGAGTCCATAGAATTAGTTTGCCAAAATGAAGCTGTATATAAATAATTCATTTCTAGATGCTTTTCTTTACACTTCTGTAGCTGTTGGCTATTGGGGTGTAAGGAAGAGAGCAAAGGCAGATCAAACCCAGGCTCGGTGTCCTTTTAGTCTTAATGCTGGTATGACCAGCCAAGTCTGGGCTCTCCCAAGAGCGGAGCCTGAGCCAATGATGTGAGTGAGAGTAATTTATTAGGAAGTACTCCATGGAGCCAGGAAAGCAGGACAGAGAAGGGGCGAAGCTGGGCAAAGGTGGGATTTGACATGAGGACCCAGACTCTGCAGGGTTCTGCGGGAGCTCTGGAGGGTGTGTGCAGACCGGAGACTAAGTCCTGGGCGTTGGTCGTTCTGATACCGACCAGAGTTCTTGGCTTTCCCCAATCAATAGAAATTGACTAGAGCCCAACCAAGAAATTCAGGCGAGACTTTACTGGGGCCCCTGCTGCAGCTGGGGGGAGCGAGAACAAACAACAGGTTCCCTCGCTCCCTGAGGAGGGGCAAGCTTGTTCCTTACACGGGCTGAGGGTAGGGGTGTGTCCAGGGGTCAGGCTGGAGGAGTGGCTTAGGTGATTTGCCCACCCCTTAGGCGGTGTTGAGTGCAGGGGGCATGCGCAGTACGATGCTTTTGCTCCTGCTTTTGCTCCGGGCTCTTCAAAAGTGGCAGTTGGGTTTTTTGGTCTCTTTGTATCTTTTGTCCAAAATTTGCCCCAACTGGGAACGCAAGTAGTTATTTTTAGTCCCATACAGTTTCTTTGTATTTTGTAGCTCAAGGAGACGTTTGTCCAGGTGCAAGCATTGCAGCACTGCAGCAAAGGGTCCCGGGTCCCAGCCTGCCTCACTTCCACACCAGTCATTGGCCTTGAGCTGGTGGTGGTTTTCAAGGGAATTTATGGCTGTTAGTTGGGCAGTGAACACATTGGCCAAGACCAGTCTCTGAAGGTGGCCGATGTGAGCCATTAGCAGACAGTTCACAGAAACTGGGAGAAAGATGCTCAGGGCTGGTGAGAGGCACAGGTTTTACGTTAGCTGGGGAGGGCGTGGAAAGGAGCAAACTGCGGTGGCACTGACCTTGGGAAAATTACACTCTCAGGTGACCAGGTTCCTTACCTGTAAGGAAAAAGATGGGAAGGAGGGTTACATAAGAAGACAATGTTGTTGGGAGGATTAAATAACATAATATCTGAAAGTGCCTGACACAGCTCCTCAGGTGCACTAATCAATTCACACGTGTTACTGTCTTTCTGTGCTTTTTAAAGTAAACTGCTTTTCCATATCATTTCCAGGTTAGGAATGTTCAGTGCTTCTGGTTTCCTACAGAGAGCTCCTAATGGTGGCATTTGAGGTTATTTATCAGTGTGAATCCAACATTTCCACCCCATAGATCAAAACTGTTCAACCCAGGGACCAAGGTCGTGGGGATCTATGAAGTCCATGGACCCTCTGAAATTGTGTAGAAATGCAGAATGCTCCTTCTTTTAGAAAAAGAGCCTATTGCTTGGATAGGCAGGGTGGTGTTGAGCCCAGATTCCAGGTCACACATTTCTGGCTGCGTGACCTTTGAACTGTTCACACTTCAGTTTTGTCATCTAGTAAGGGGAGAGCTTGATCATGAGACCTTATGGGGTTGTGAAGGTTAAATTAGTGAAAAGCACTTATGTGAAAAACATTGAAGGCACATTGAAATTATGTGTGTGTTATCATTTATATTACTGCTAGCATTAATATAGCATTGTGATTGTTATTATTACCATCACCATATCATGGTATGCTTAAAGGGGTCTGTGGCCAAAAAATGTCTGGGGACCACAGCGCTGATACACTTGCTACTGTAACCTTGCTGTTCTCTAAAAGCCCCCGTACACATTCCTGCATCTGTGCCTTTGCTCTAGTGCTAACTTCCCCTAAAGGATCCTCTCCTCCTAACACACTGCAGCCATTCAAGGGCCGACTCGTCTGTCCAGCAGCTATGTCTCTGGCCCCAGCAGCTATGTCTCTGGCCCCAGCAGTCTGGCTCTCCCTCCTGTGAATCGCCCTCTTACTGACAGTTTACTCAGCCAGTCAGCTGTAATCCAACACTTCTGAGGCTACCTTGAAAGTTCCCCATTGTCTTATGTCTCATCCCAGTAAATCCTAAGCATGCAGAGTAGATGCTCAAATACTATGTGTTCAATGTGTAATTTTATTTATTTTTTATTTATTTATTTTTTTGCGGTACGCGGGCCTCTCTCTGTTGTGGCCTCTCCCGTTGCGGAGCACAGGCTCCGGACGCGCAGGCTCGGCGGCCATTTATTTTATTTTAATTTTTATTGAAATATAGTTGATTTACAAAGCTGTGTAAGTTTCAGATGTAGAGCAAAGTGACTCAGTTATATATGTATATATATTGTTTTGCATTTTCTCTTCCTTATAGGTTGTTATAAAGTATTGAGTATAGTTCCCTGTGCTATACAGTAAGTCCTTGTTGGTTATATATTTTATATACAGTAGTATGTACATTTTAATCCCAAACTTCTAATTTATCACCTTCCCCCCTTTCCCCTTTGGTAACCATAAGTTTGTTTTCTATGTCTGTGAGTCTCTTTCTGTTTTGTAAATAAGTTAATTTGTAACTTTTTTTTTCAGATTCCACATATAAGTGATATCATATGATATTTGTCTTTCTCTGTCTGACTTACTTCACTTAGTATGATAATCTCTAGGTTCATCCACGTTGCTGCAAATGGCATGATTTCATTCTTTTTATGGCTGAGTAATATTCCATTGTATACATGTACCACATCTTCTTTAGCCATTCATCTGTTGATGGACACTTATGTTGATTCCATGTCTTGGCTATTGTAAATAGTGCTGCAACGAACATTGGGGTGCAAGTATCTTTTTGAATTGTGGTTGTCTCCAGATATATGCCCAGGAGTGGGATTGCTGGATCATGTGGATGTAAATTGATACAGACACTATGGAGAACCGTATGGAGGTTCCTCAAAAAACTAAAAATAGAGTTATCCATGCATCATTTTAATGGAGCTCATGCCTGTTGCCAAAGTAAATATCAAAGAGTGAATTAGCCCTTTAGGAAGGGATATTAATGTTATGAGTGCCTCATGGAATGCCTGACACATAGTAGGTGCTCAGTAAGTATTGCTGAGAGGATAATACAATAATCAGTAGTCAGGTTTTACTTAAAAGACTATGCTTGGAGTAGATACCAACATTGATGAATTTTATGGCATCGTTACTTATTAACATTTATTAAATAAGGGAGGGAAAATATTATTTCCATCACAGTCATGGAGAAGGCAAAGGATTACAACAGAACTGGAAGCAAGAGCATAGACTTTTCCACACACTACTGTTTCTAAAGTGGAAAGTGTCACTAGCTATAGCAAGCTATTGCCTGACACTAAAATAACTGTTTCTGTGGGGCTGGTTGATGATACCTCGTTAGTGATGGAAGATAATGAGATGGTAAGGGCAAGATTCACTGACCTTTCAAAGGCTTTTGATTTACTAAATGACACCATTGGATAAGCTAATTAAATTTGGCTTTTCTCCTGCAGTGATGGCTGAGTTCTGATCTCATTTGATTAGTAAGAAAAATCTGGGGCTGTTTGAAGGCCATCAGCCTGATTTATTATGATTCCTATCTGATGGTGCCTTAGGGCTCAATAACTGATGGGCTTTATTTTATATATTTTTAAATTATCTTTCTGATGCTAGGGATAAGCCAGGAATTCACTTACAGAGCAATGATAACACCACTTCAAATACTGTTTCCCTTTGTGTCCCAGAACTTAATATGCTTTTCTGAGTCACTACATTCGCCAACAAGGAAGATTCTGAAAGATAAGCTTACGGATCCTGAAAACCTTGCTTGGTGACAAACTCCCCTGATACTGAGGAAGGCAAACAAATCCGAATAAATCTAAGAAAAGCAGAAAGGCAAAGAGTTTAGTATAATTTAGTTACTCAACAAGCCTACCTAATTGTCAGCTTCCAAGTAATTTGCTGCATGTTCACGCAGCTCTGCTTTGATGGTAAAGCCTAGCATTTTTCTCAATAAATACTGGTTTGGTTGGTTCAACCAAGTCCTACATTGAACTACAGACTACTCAGTAATAGGAAGAAATAACTAGACTTGTTTTTTAGACCGAGGCATATATTTAAAATGTTTGACACCTCCAAAATCTTGTAATTCTATTCTTTATTGAATTTGAATTCTATTCTTCATTGACTATGGTTAAATGTAAGGAATGTAAAGCAATCCTCTTTTTAACTATAATGAGGTTGTTTTTTAGAACTTGAGAGTTGAGATTTGTTTCCATTAGGCTTTCAAAGACACACCTGTAAATAGTCATTCAAAAAGTTGAGCTAAACTCCAAGAATGAAATAACTCATAGTTCATAACTAGGATTTATAGGAGAATGATAACTTGGGCTCCTGGTCTCTCTATTATATAATAGAGAACAGCACAGAGTTAAAAAGCCTATTAGCAACATACACCTATCACATGACCCCACAGCCATTCTACCCCCAGGTCTTTACCCAAGAGTAATGAAAGTATATTTCCATACAAAGACTTATACACAAATGTTCACAGGAGTCTTTTTGTAAAAGCCGAAAACTGGAAACTGCTCCAACTTCCAGCAACAGGTAAATGGATAAAAATATTGTGGCATATACAGCATATACTATGTTACATGACTCAGCAATAAAAAGACGAATTATTACTATGCCACAACACTGATGAATCTCAAAATAAGTGTGATGAATGAAAGAAGCTAGATGATAAAAGAGTACATACTGTAGTTTTTCATTTGTATACATTTCTTTAAAATGCAAACTAATCTATAGTGACAAAAAGCAGATCAGTGTTTGCCTGGGACTAGGGTAGAGAGTGGGATGGGGCTGGTGAGGGATTGGGGAGTGTATTATATTAGTCAGGGTTCTTCAGAGAAATGGACCAACAGGATGTGTACAGATAGCGCTAGAGGTAGATTTATTTTACGGAATTGGCTCCCCAAATCTGGAGGGGTCAGTTGATGTTGCAGCTCAAGTCCAAAGGCCATCTGCCAGCAGAATTCCTGTTCTCTTGGAGGATCTCATTCTTTTCTCTCAAGGCAGTCAACTGATTGGATGAGGCCCACCCCCACTAGAGTGGGCAATCTGCTTTACTCACGTCTACCAATTTAAATGCTCCTCATCCAAAAAGCACCTTCACAGAAATAACCAGAATAATGTTTGTTCAAGTATCTGAGCACTGTGGCCCAGAGAAATTGATACATAAAATTAACCATCACAGAGAGGGCCAGTAGTGAGGATTATAAAAGGCCATGAGGACATTTGGGGGGTTCCGTATATATGCTGATTATCTTGATTTCAGTGATAGTCTTATGGGTGCATACATAAGTTAAAGTTTATCAATCTATATGCTTTACGTATACACAGTTTATGGTATTTCCATTACAGTTCAAATAAAGTTTTTAAAAAGACAGAGACTTAAAAGATAATAGCTGGGCGGGCTGGTTGGAGCTGTGGAGGGAGAGCCCTCACCTATGTGCCTTTCGATGACTTCCGAAAAAATGCCCATTGTCAGAGAAATGAAATCTTAACATATGAAAATAATCTGCAGACAATAATTGCCCATAGGTTCTACTTTTTAGAAATTACAAGATGAAAACAATAGATATGGGATAAACAGTACTTTTGACACTCCTCTGGGCATAATGGAAGACTCTACATTTCTGGTATTAACTATTTTCTTTAAATAAGGTAGTTTTTAAAAAGAGCCCATTCTTTGGTATGTGGTTTTCTGGCACTGTGCGATGGATACAGCACCAGATGGAGACAGGCATGTCATATCCTGGTGTACAAATTCATGTTGACAGGGGCACTTTGTGCCAGTGGAGGGTGACTTCTGGCAAGATAATTAACCTAAACAGAAAGCACGTTCGTCTTTTCCTTCCTCCCCCACCCCATGCCCACCCCCCTGCTAGTAATTGGTAGATAATTATTTTAGTAGCAAAACAAACCTTCAAATTATACACT
>NW_006791400.1:308253-317008 GCF_000442215.2 Lipotes vexillifer | reverse complement strand
ACTCTTTCTTGTGAAAAAAAATGAATTACATTCATTTCATGGTTGTAAATGCTAATGAGACTCTGAGAGGTGTGCTAATGAAAGTTCAAATGGTAAATTCATATTATTTAGGCCTGGTAGACTCAAGGCCTTCAGAAAGAATGAAGAGTCATTCTCAGTAGTAAATGGAGGACTTCTCTGGTGGCACAGTGGTTAAGAATCCACCTGCCAATGCAGGGAACACAGGTTCAAGTCCCGGTCTGGGAAGATCCCACATGCCATGGAGCAACTAAACCCACATGCCACAACTACTGAGCCTGTGCTCTAGAGCCCGTGAGCCACAGCTACTGAGCCTGCGTGCCACAACTACTGAAGCCCGCGCACTCTGAGGCCCATGTGTTGCAACTACTGAGCCCAGGTGCTGCAACTACTGAAGCCTGGAGCCTGTGCAGAAGCCACGGCAATGAGAAGCCCATGAACCACAATGAAGAGTAGCCCCCGCTCGCCGCAACTAGAGAAAGCCCGTGTGCAGCAATGAAGGCCCAACACAGCCAATATATATATATATATATATACATATATATATGTATATATATATGTATATATATAGTAAATGGAGGCCTTAAAACAATAACCAAGATGAATTTTTTTAAAACTTTGTCATCTTTCAAATCCTATACTTCCTCATTTAAAGTTGCCATGAGTCCTACATGCGGGCTCAATAAAATGCTTCTTATGGCTGCTTCTCTCATTGATCTTTCCCTCTTAAAATGGAGCCCCTGAGATGACCCAGGTGAAAATACCCCTCAGAATTTGCCTAGCCCAGCGGAATACAGATGAGGATCCTCTGAGAGCTCACGCACACTCGGAATCCTCAACACAGTGTACCAGGGAGCACTGGCAATTAATTGTATTGTACACGGGAACTGAAACAATTGCCTATCATCAGAGCAGATGACACAGTAAAAGTGGAAAGATCAACTCCGAAGACATATAGTAGAGTCATAGATGTAAAGTGTAATCATACAACATTCTTCTTTATCCCACATCTTCCAATTACACCCCTGTCTTAGCCTACATGTACAGAAAGGCTCTATTCCACCCAGGCCTAGAAAGCTGAGGTTGGAGGAGGGAGGGCTGATTATGGGAGAACATTCTCCTTTTTCTGAGTGGAAAACAAGATGATTTAGCCTAGACTTCCGTTCAAGGTGTATATGCTTCCGGGAGCTGCCGCACTGGGCCTGATGCATCATTAGTACTCTCTGTGGGATGGTGGCCTCACTCTCATTGATAACCCCAAGGGGATACTCCATTGTGAATCTTAAACTCCTTTGCAGTTGTTGAGTAATTTGTACTTTTTCATAACACTCCGTAGAAGAATAAGGAATGATTGACATTATTACTCCCATTTTGCCTGCGAGGGAACAGAGCAAGAAGCAAGGCCGTGTCTCGGTGAGGTGCATGCTAGTCTAGGCAGAGGGAGAGCTACACATTCCCTTTTATTGTTGCAAATTAGTTTCTAATTCCCTTCTACTCTCCCATCCACCTCCTAACTTCTTATGACATAAGAAAAGCAATGCTTCTCCCATAAATATTATTGGTCTTCTCACCTCTAACGTTGTAACTAGGACTTAAAGAAATGGCGCGCAGGGTCTCTCTCTCTCTTTTTTTTTTTCCTGAGGCAACCCATTTATGGACTGCTATTTCTCCAGGAGCACTAATAACCACAGTCGGGCTGGACTATCTTTTAAATACAGGCACAGGTCTTCCGTGTTTTCCAACAACTGGGAGGGGAAAACATTTGCATAATATTCATTTATTTTGCATCACTGCAGGGCACAGGGGTACTTTCTAAAATGCTCATCTGATGTCCCCCAAATGACAACCTGTGTTTCTGAGCAAGCTTTCGCACTTTCACCCTGTGTGTGTCTCCTGTGATCACTTCATATCCAAACGGGAGAAAACAACTTCAGTAATTGCCGACGTAATTGGCAAGCATGGATCTCCAGGCTGCACTTACTTGTCATGTCAGGCCGCTCCAGAATCACATTATTCCCAAGATGGTACTATGCATGCCTTTCATTTTCCAACCACTGTTAAAAATCCCACACTCCACTCCCGGCTGATTTCAACGACCCAGATGGTGAGATGGAGGAGTGGGCCACACACCTGCAGCCACTTTGCCGTCACAGGGAGGTGTCTGTGTGGGTGTGTGCATGTTTGTTTGCAAACTCTATTGGTGAAGTTCACCCTCTGCTGGTCCTCAGCTGCCATAGACTGAGACATCCTTGGGGGTCCTCACAGTACACAGACCCCACAGTGTTGTGTAGGGGGACATGGGCATAGAATTTCTCAGCAGGCTGAGGCTGAAATCACTTATTGTAACTGGAAATAAAATAATGAAGTCACAAGATCACAGAAATCCAAGGATTTGAGAGTTGAAAGGGACCCTAAAGAATATCTAACTTAATTCCCCCTTCATGGATAAAATGCAGTCTGAGTCTCAGTGAGGTTAAAAGATTTTAAAGAGGATAATTTCGTGTTCCTCTCTGTTTTCTTCCTCGAGGGCTTTCAATATTTTTTTGTTTATTTTGTCTGTATGATGTCTTCTTTGAGAATCAACTCTTAATTACACTTGATATTGAGATGGGAAAAGCAGATAAAAGGAAGGTCATTATGTCTTTACTTTTGGACTTTACATGTGAGTGCGTGATGTCCAGGAAATTCACAGTATTAAAGAATGAAGATATATCCCTAAGACCATCCTGATGTCAGAATGCAAACTTATTGGAAGGGGCCCAGATTTCTTATTTAACTATTTCCATATTTAAATCAAATCTTCTATCTTCCTGTCCCCCTGCACCCTTTCCTTAAACTTTCTGAAATAATTATACATGGCTGCTCATTTAAGTTAGATATTAATATATTATCACCAATGCAGGACACATCTACAAACTCAGGAGATGAAAATATCAATAGAAATTTCAAAAATCTTGGCCCTTTCCTTGTTTTCACTCCTGGCTCAGCACCTATTTCTAGAATATTCACTATTCTTTTGGAGTCATAGACCTTTTGATAATCTGATAAAGATATGGTCCTTTAGCTAGAAAAATAATATATCCACACACACAGAATTCTGTTTACAACTTCTAGAGAACATAAGATCTTAGGTCAAGAACCCCTATTATGGATTATCTATAAGAAAGTTAGTCCATTTTTTTTTTTTTTGCGTTACGTGGGCCTCTCACTGTTATGGCCTATCCCGTTGCGGAGCACAAGGCTCCGGACGTGCAGGCTCAGCGGCCATGGCTCACGGGCCCAGCCACTCCGCGGCATGTGGGATCCTCCCGGACTGGGGCACGAACCTGTGTCCCCTGCAGCGGCAGGCGGACTCTTAACCACTGTGCCACCAGGGAAGCCCAGTTAGTCCATTTTTTAGAGTGATTTAATAACTGAACTTGTGTTTGGAGTCAAGCTGAACTAATGGTAGGTCAACTGATTTTAAGAATAAGATTTTTAGCCAGAACAAATGACTGAGTCTAGGGAAAAAGCCAGCCCAAGATACTTGTAATAACTGAGACCTCTTGCAGATTGATATATGGAGAGTCATCAATGAAGAATTTTGAGAAATTTAAGGTAGATACACATAAAAAATTATGAATGGGATGAAAAGTTGTTCATGAAATGTTTCAATAAATTTTATTATTTCTGTAGGACCAAAAGTACGGGATGCAGATGTGGTTAAAATAAAAAGAGTTTTCTCAAACAGCACTCCCATCAAAGGTGAACTGAGGGTCAAAATAAGATTATCCATGTAGAATGTGGATATTTCAAGAAAGACAGAATTATGTGATGAAGCTACAATGCACACAGAGTTAAAGAAAATACATGTAGGGCACTGGACCTTGACAATTCCTAAGTTTATTCTTTGATGTGATTCCAGAAAGAGTTTAGAGTTAGGATCTTGAAGAGGAGAATCTATCAGGCAGATGGATTTTAGGAATTCTAGAAATTCCATTTAGGAATTGTCAAAAACACAGAGAATGCACATTTCATTGAAAGACACACATACTTTGGTAATTTTACAGCACTAGGACGGGCTCTAAGTTATCCATTTAGAGTCATCATTTAATGCAATTATTTACTGAATAATTACCTTTTTTTGGCATGAGGCTAGACAAGATAGGGAGGTCAGTGACCCCAGTTAAATATAAATCATGATTAGTACCATCAAGAGGATTATTGAATAGAAACAATATGCATAAAACTGTTAAATAATTACACGAGGCAGCATCTGAGTATTGGCCCAAAGAGTGATTTTAAAAGTAGAACAACGGGTTCATGCCCCGGTCTGGAAAGATCCCACATGCTGTGGAGCGGCTGGGCCCATGAGCCATGGCCGCTGAGCCTGCGCGTCCGGAGCCTGTGCTCCGCAACGGGAGAGGCCACAACAGTGAGAGGCCCGTGTACAGAAAAAAAAAAAAAAAGAACAAGAACATATACACACTACTGTATATAAAATAAATAACTAATAAGGACCGACTGTATAGCACAGGGAACTCTACTCAATACTCTGTAATGGCCTATACAGGAAAAGAATCTAAAAAAGAGTATATATATAAGTACATGCATAACTGATTCATTTTGTTGTAGAGCAGAAACTAACACAACACTGTAAATCAACTCTACTCCAAAAAATTTAAAAATAAAAACAAAAAAACAAGAAAAGTGAAGGAAGAAAGAGACGGATGAAAACGTATGTGGAGGACATTTTTCTGGAGGAGCTGGGAATTAAGTTGCTTCCAGGGTGTGGAGAGGATTTGGATAAAGGGACGGAGTCAGATGAAGGGCGTGTTGTTTTTAGTTTTACTTCGTGCTGTATTAAAATAGTTTCCTGCGCGTTAAGTTGAGGCTGAAGGAGATATTCTGGGCCATCACCAGTTACTGAGTAGCCCTAGGGGAGAGATGACTTCACAGCCCGGCTTCCAACGTGATAACCCGAAAGGGGAAGCAGCCTGCCCACGCCCACCTCCCTCAAGGCTGCACGCGTCGCTGTCTTGCAAACTCAGGGTGCGCCTGACATTTTGTAACAGGTGTGACCAATTAACTCAGTGACGCTATGAGCCAACAGGGCTGTTTGGTGTCATGTAGACAAAACAACAGCACGAGTAGCCAAATCTGTCATTTTTATCGAGCTATTATTTTGAGGACATGTAATTACGGGTCTCACTTCTCGAGGAAGGCTTTGAGGATGTCTCTTAATGAGAGTACGGGAGTCAGGTGTTCCAGGGGTTGGTGCGGGGGAGATAACATTTTCCTCCAGGGGAAAGGATCACCTTTTCCAGTGGAAATTCTTACATGGTAATTTCCAAGGAAGGAGAAGTGAATCAGGAAAGGTTGATTATTTATTTCTGAGGGGGGGGGGATTTACAAAGTGAGCGGTTTATGGGACATATCTCAGAGTAAGTGAGCTCTGGTCACCCAGATAAATGCCATTGATTACTGAGAAAAGTGGAGGACAGTCACTGTGGGATAGGATCCAGGATGTCAGTGACTTCAAGGGATGGGAAGGGGTCCTCCTGACCTGTGTGACTTCTGTAGGTCTGCATGAAAGATCGTGGTGTAATGTCGGCTTTCCTCTGATGAGAATGCATGTGCACAGCTTGCATATCCTAGGGAAGCCTGTGCCGTGATCACCCAGTCTGTCCTGAGATGGAAAATCCTTGAACAAAGTGTGCTTCCTGGAAAGTGTCTAAGAGGCACACATCGTAGTCAAACTATTGTCCCCTGTCACTGATTTCCACCTCTCCTTACTCATGTCATCCACTTCCCCTTCTGCCCAGTCACACCCTTCCTTGGTGTTCACTTTTGTGCGTGCTCAGTTACTTGGAACTTGGAGTCTCTTGGTGTGTACGCCCTCAAGTTTCAAAATATGCTCACGTCAATTATGACAATAGGTTTGTTTGTGAATGTGGCTTTATTAGTTTCCCAGGGTCGTTGAAATAAAGTGCCACAAACTGGGTGCCTTAAAATTTATTGCCTCACAATTCTGGAAGCTAAAAGTATGAAGTCAAGGTGTCAGCAGAGCTGTGGTCCCTTGAGACTCTGAGTAGACCCTTTCCTCTTTCTCGCTTCTGGGGATATGCCGGCAATCGTTGGGTACTTCTTGGCTTGTAGGAGCATCACCCCAATCTCTGCCGTCATCTTCCATGGCATTCTCCTCATGTGCACGTCTGTTTCTATTTCCAAACTTTCCCCTTTTATAAGGATACCGGTCATGTTGGGATAGGGTCCACCCTAATGACCTCATTTTAACTTGACTGCCTCTGTTAAAACTCAACTCCAAGTAAGGCCACATTCTGAGCTACTGTGGGTTAGGACTCCAACCTATCTTTCGGGGGGGACACAGTTCAATCCATAACACTGGTATTCAAGAACCATGGGTTGGCTCAAGTATTTTTGAGTTATACCTGATCTCGCACGAATGGGTTCTAAGAGTAGCAGAACCTCCACCCTGTAACCTTAGGGGTGACGTTCCAGACGGTAAACCCGGAACCGTCCTCTGTTCTGTCCCTAGTCAGAAGGTTCAC
This sequence comes from Lipotes vexillifer, assembly GCF_000442215.2. Taxonomy (NCBI): domain Eukaryota; kingdom Metazoa; phylum Chordata; class Mammalia; order Artiodactyla; family Lipotidae; genus Lipotes; species Lipotes vexillifer. The sequence goes on along the minus strand of NW_006791400.1, from coordinate 310,439 downwards.
TGTGCCTTACCTGCAGCAGTTGGTCTAGCACTTGGTCCTGTGAAGCCTGCTCCAACCTGATTCCACTTGACCACTTGAAGCCACTGAAACACTGTGCTGTTTGCACAATCAATCTTCACTGCCAGATTTTTCACATCACCAGAAGGAAAGAGCTGGGACTTCACCACTCAACTAACAGGTTGTTGTCCATTTTATTTGCCATCAAATGTCTGCAAGAGTGGCTGAGTTTTGCTCTGATCAATTACCCGCATAAGGAGGGTGAGCGTGAGACCTGATTTACCTGCACAGTCTTGCTTGTCCAGGTGTAATGACTACTAGTTTTACACCTCCAGTCCCCAAAGGGACTTGACTTGGTAGCAAGGTTGGGAGACATCCCTCACCCCATCTGCCTCTAAACCATTGGCAGAACATGATGCTTGTGCTTTTCATCCAGTTGTCTTAGGTGAGGTCCCATCAGGGTACCATGAGGATTCTGGCGGATAGAATCCCCAAAGCAGGCATATTGGAGCTGCAGCAGAACAATTCTGCATCCCTGTTAACTTTGGAGAGAGAGGAGTTACCAGTCTTGAAGGGAGACTCATGCTTGAACAAAGAGTAGCTCGATTTACAATGCTGCCTAGGCTAGAGGTCCTTTCTCCAAGTTTCGGAGCCTAGCATCCCCCATCTCTACCTGTGGGCCCTGCATGCTGACAGATATTGGGCATATATGTCTCAAGGCCTCAATCCAGATTCACTGTAATATAGAAATTTTTGATGGTTCTGGTTCCCATATTTGGTGGTGTTATTATGTCCATTACAGTAGGCTTAAAAGGAAATACTTATTTGAATCATCCTAAGTAGATGATGCACAATAATATTGAATCAAAATGGGCTCAGTTATCTTTGACCTACTTTCAGGTTGCCTGACACAAATATCTGTTTAACCCAGTGTAGGCTCACTGACTTAGGAAAAGAAGAAGATGAAGATATTCTCAATCACTCTGCCCTTCAAGATATATTTTAACTAAGTTTTTACTAACTTAATTATAATAAATAGTTACATAACCTTAATACGCCATGGGGAACACAATTATTCCATTTCTCTTTTTGTTGTTGTTATGAAAATGTTGTTATGAAAACTTCAGCATCATTTAGTTTACTCAAGATATCAAAAATTTGCTAGGTTACATTTAAGCCTCAGTTTCTGTTGATTAACATTTAGGTTAAATGTTGGTATCTATTAGCCTATTAACTACCCAACACATAGTATGAATTGAACACTGGGATAGTATAGGTTAGGCAGGTTAAAGATTACTTCATATATTTCTTACAAACTGTCTCTCAGTATTTACGTATAACCTTCGTGTGGATAACCTCTGGGGCCTAGGACAATAGCTACCTACTGCTGCATAACAAATTACCATGCACTTAGCACTTAAACATCACGCATTTATTTTCTCACAGTTTCCATGGGTCTGATGTATGCACTAGGTTACTTTGGTCTCCAACTCAAGTTCTCACCAGGGTGAGAGCCAGGATATTGGCTGAGCCTGTGATCTCATCTGAGGCTCAGGGTCCTCACTGGGTTCCACTGGTTGGCAGAATTCCTGTGGTGGTGGGAGTACGATCCTCGGCTCCTAGAGGCTGCCTGATGTTCTCTGCCACGTACCCTCTCCACACGGGGCAGTTTCCTTCTTCAAGGCCGATAGACAACGTCTGTTGCAGCCTTGAATCTCTCTCTTTATACTCTGATCTCTTTTGCAGTGCTTACCTGATTCCGTCATATGCGTTCAGAATAATCTCCCTTTTGATTAACTTAAAGCCAATAGATTAGGGACCTAACTGACATCTGCAAATCTCTTCCCTTTTACCATATGTTGTAACCTAATAATAGGAGTGAGAGCGCATCATATTCACAGGTCCTGGTCATGCTCAGGGGAATCAGATTATCTATCGTATGTACATGAGGGGGCAGGAATCCTGGAGCCTTCTTAGAATAGGGGTGACATCCCATGTTCCTTATAAGAGAGGCAAAACTATTGTACTCATCTGTAAAATGGGCGTTATACTACTTAACTCATGTGAGGATTAAGTGACGAAAAGGATGCATTTATCAAAATACCCGGGAACATGGTCATGCTCATGTGACTTATTAAACAGAAAAACACTGAACCTACAGGGGACTTAGTACTGCCTTACATTCCTGC
>NW_006791400.1:294462-308206 GCF_000442215.2 Lipotes vexillifer | reverse complement strand
CTGCTGCACCAAAACTTAACATATTTCAGGGTTACAATGGTGCCCTTCCTTCCACCTTCCCTCCCAGGACTGCTTAGGTAGATGGATGCCTATATGGGGGGGTGAAAAGATGCCCTGGTATTCCTGCAGCCCACAGAGAGCATCTGCTCTGTATTGTTGTGGGTACAATTCAAGCATTTAAGTTTTGGGGATGGAATGAGGCACCCAGAAGTCATATTCCAAATATTTAACATCCAGTAAAGGCACAAGAAATTTCTGATAAAAACAGAGGCCAGGCTGATATCTGGACCTCGAGACTCTTGGTGGACATTTACTCTTTTAGGTACTGAATAGTGATGAGCTTCCACAACATAAGGGTAGGACTTAGGGCTTGTGATCGGTTGCTATTTACTGAAAGGTATGGAGATGTTTGGATATTTTATCAATTGGTATGCAGCATGTACAGACTAGCCCTAGACTGGTCCTGTTACTAGTTTAAGAATATTTACCTCCCAAGAAAATCCCCAGGAGAGGTAATCTGTTAGACCATTGTCAGTAAATGCTAGAGATTTAACTCTCAGCTCTTGGGGGAAAAAGGCTGTTTTATGCAAATGTGTTGATAAGATCCAGGTCTTTAAGATGGAGAAGGGAGAGGAGATAGAGATAAAAGGGGGTTGAGTCCAGTCAGCTTTCCTCTGGTGCCAGCTCTTTTTTCAGGATTACCACTAACATCTGTTCTGTGCATCAGTTACCTGGCCACAGAGCCCAGGTACTGCTCTCGCACACAGGAAACCATGGGAAACTGGCTTTATTAATTAGAGCGCTTGCCCAATGGAACTATTTGCGTCCATTCATAATTCCTTGACATGCTTGCAAAATAAATATTGGGGTATTCACTCATCTCAAGCAATTATCTAAACAAAGCTACATCCATCACAAGGGTTCATAAACTAGGAGACTCAAGTATAAAAAATTCTAATTAAAGGAAGCCTACTTTTAATAGCAAATGCCCCCATTCTCATTCATATGTGTTAGGTACTTACCAGCCCGGAAATGAGATGCCAGCTAACATGATACATTAGGGTACAGCAACAGACGCTCTCTCTTGGAGTGTGGGTATTACAGTGGAACATTCAGAAAGCTTTCTTCACCCGTTTGAAGTTCTGAGTGGCCACTCTGAGCATCTTCATTTTACTGTTTGCACCAGGATTGGGGTAGACCAAGCCCGGGGCTCTGGAACTAAGCCTTCTTGTCTGCGTTAGAGGTGAGTTCAAGGAGGCTGTGACCTGTTCACACCACCTGGACACGCAGCAGATGCCAGGCTGCTTTCAACATTGAGTAAAAATCAGGCAAGTTTGAAATTCGGAACCCACACATGTTCCCTGACATCGGGGGTCAGAATGTCTTCACGGGACATTTCTACCTCATTCCAGCTTTCAGTCTTGAAGGACCAGCCTGCCACACCCTTCCATTTTTCTGTCTTAAAATGCAAAATATACACACTCCTATCTATAAAATAGATAACCAACAAGGACCTACTGTAAAGCACAGGGAACTCTACTCAATATTTTATAATAACCTATAATGGAAAAGAATCTAAAAAAGTTCTGTATCTATGTCTATATCTGTAACTGAATCACTTTGCTGTACACCTGAAACTAACACTGCATTGTAAATCAACTATATTTCAATAAAAATTTAAAAATAAATAAATGCCAAATCATCACCTAGGCCTGTGTCAGTTCCTAAGGTAAATAAATTATGCGTGGAAGCAAGCGTTTCTTGCTGCACTTACCTTCTCAGGTGATTACAGGAGGCTTCTCCTGTGAAGTAGGTGCCTTTTCCTGTATTGTAACAAAATCCTCCTGTTGACTTTTGACTTTGTCGTACAGACTTTGACGCCGTTCAAATGAGTTCTTTCTTTGGCCCAATCCCTTCCCCAGCTTTTATTCCTATGGAAAACGGTCTCCTTATCATTATCTTCAAAAGTATTATGATACTACTACTGGGTTATGTACAAATATGGATGCCACTGTCAGTCCTGGAAACTGTTTTAAAAACTTCTCTTCCCACAGAAATGTTGTCACCTCTAGTTCCACTATTCACTCATTCATTCACGGAGTGATACAACATACGTAATTAAGTCCTGATGTTCCAGAAGGTACATTGTGCCACCTACAGCCTTACCTTCTACCCAGAGTTAATGGTGGTGGGGAAAATAATGAAAGAACATTCCATTTTCTTAAACATAGAATAAAATATCAGTGCAGAACTTTATTGTTAAGATTTCACAGAATGATATACAGCTGAAAGCACGTTGACTTCTGTTTCCTAGTCTGAGTCCAATGTCTTTTTGCACTTTTGGGGGCCAAATCTTTGAGAGGCATGGGATGATGACTGCTTTAGACGTTTCTGAAGATAAATATTGATAATGATGATTTAAGGAGGCAGAACCATTCTAAGGAAATTGTGTAAAGGATTTTCAAAATAGAAGTTGACATGTAAGCAACAGGTGATTATCATTACTAGTATCATTAGCTCCATAGCTGAAGGTCTCTTGCTTTTTGTTTCCCCATCTTGAACAGTGAAATAATACTGTCTGCCTGCCACCTGGTTATAATGATGAATGAAAGAAGACTTGCTTGGCATTTGGAATTTTTTGCATCAGATTCATTCTAAGTATTTATGTATTTTATTTGCTTCAAAGAATGTGGAATTGAAAACACGAGTTCTTGGGATTTTTTTCAACAGTTGCACCCTATAGTCTATTGTCAGTCAAATTAACACGAGTTAAGAAATGATTATTGAATCTTTTCTGGTGCATTGCATTGTGTAGAACAGCACTGTTGCGTGTCTAAATGACAAAACAGCAATTCTCTGCTGTAAACCTGAAGTATTATGCAATTGTTCTTCGTTCTGAGAGCAGCTATCAAATCTTCAGAAGGTTTTTCTACAGAAAATAGCAAATCAAGCCCGGGTAAAGGTCTCAGTCAGTCTTCAGAATTTCAAACGGCATCTTCCAAAGAAAGAAAGATAACATACGATGATCTTTTTTCTTCAGAAATGTACATTTTCAGAAAATACGTCTTTTAGATTTCCAAAGGTGGCTTATTGCTTCGTGAAGAGCCATTGCAACGTGTCAGTTGTTTGAATAACGCAATTCAAGTTAGTATAAGCAACATAAAATAATTATCATGGTAACATCTTGAACTTATAAACTATTTACTCTGAAGAATATGTATAGAGCCACGTAATCTCATTTAGCTGTAAAACCTCTGAAAGTTAGCAGGATGTTGTGTTCTGAAAGGCAGTGTTACAAAGAAATCCTATATAATTCAAAAGTTGGCAGTAAGTTGAAGGTAGACCCATGCTTCCTATCTCCTATAAAAATAATTTTTTATTCATAATTGTTTATAAAATACTTGGGAAAAAGTGACAAACAAGTTCCTGTGAGGCTGTCTTGGTTTTTTCTCTCCCTTCTTCCTTTCATTCTTTCTCTGCCTTTCATTTCATTTCTGCAGTTGTTTATTCATTCAACAAGTATTTATTGAGAACCTACTACCTTGTTCTAGGTGCTGGAGATACAGCAGTAAATCAAAGAAAAAGAAATCCTACCATTATTGAGCTGGTATTATAGTGGGTGTAGAGAATGAACACGCTCTCTCTTTTTTTCTCTCTCTATAGATAGATAGATAGATAGGTAGGTAGATAGATATATAGACAGATAGATCAATAAACAACATATATGCATGAAAAAATAAGGTTATTTTCCAACACATAAGAAAGTGAGAAGCATGACGTTGTTTAACAAGTTGCAAATCTCTTTAACATCAGGCTTAATAGAAGGCAGCTGGATTCGCATATCTGCTTTTGCATTCCATCTACCCGTGATCCATTGTTTTGGTTTAAGTATAAGGGAAAAAAATCTGGCTTCACACGCATATGAGGTTTAAGAAGAGAGGAGTACTGTTAATAGCCTGTTTGGGTTTTTTTTTTTTTTGCGGTACGTGGGGCCTTTCACTGTTATGGCCTCTCCCGTCGCAGAGCACAGGCTCCGGACGCGCAGGCTCAGCGGCCATGGCTCACGGGCCCAGCTGCTTCCTCGGCTTGTGGGATCTTCCCGGACCAGGGCACGAACCCGCGTCCCCTGCATCGGCAGGCGGACTCTCAACCACTGCACCACCAGGGAAGCCCTGTAATAGCCTTTTGAGATAAGTCCGGATGTTCTTCTTTGACACTTCAATAAAACTCAACAGATGATCATTTTGGAAAGGTCAGGTGAAACATGGAACTTGAAATCGTACCATTAAACTCTCCACGTGCTGTTACTTTGAAAGCCTTTGGACTAGTTTGTGCTTTGGTTGGATTTTTACTGGTGCATAATTTGATAAGTTATTCAGAGCACACATTCCCACCGATGTTTAGAAAGTCATATTTGTGAGTATCATCACTGATCTAATCAGAAAACACTTTGAGTATTGGAAAACCATTGAGCTCACCCGGGCACACACCAAATGTTCAAAGTTGTAATTTTCGTTCTCAACATTTGGCAACAAATACTGTCAATTGTTTTTCTTGTGATGACCTCATTTTATCCATTTTGTAGAAAATGTCTGCCAGATACCCAAGTCTGAATAACCATAGTTCGTCTGTAATTGTTTTTTCAAGTAGAAATATTATTCCATGAAAAGCAGCTACTAGTTCAGCTCACAACTCGATATTACTCGTACTTTTCCTTCAGACCACCATCTGACTTGGATTTGCAACAAAAGCGCTTCATGCTTTCTTCCCATTTCATCATACAGAATAATAAAAAATACCTACTCAAGGGTCAAGTTTTAATAATTTTTTTTTACTGTGTAATCAACATATTTAAGTGAAATGAACATTTTTGTTTTGTTTGTTTGTTTGGTGGGCTTTTTTTTTTTGCGGTACGCGGCCCTCTCACTGTTGTGGCCTCTCGCGTTGCGGAGCACAGGCTCCGGACGCGCAGGCTCAGCGGCCATGGCTCACGGGCCCAGCTGCTCCGCGGCATGTGGGATCTTCCCGGACCGGGGCACGGACCCGTGTCCCCTGCATCGGCAGGCGGACTCTCAACCACTGCACCACCAGGGAAGCCCGAAATGAACATTTTTGACTTGCGTGCTTGTGCTGCTGAAAAATTTATTGACTACAAATACAGTTTGGTGTCACTGTATTGCCTTGATTGGCGCTAAAGAATCAGCTGAAATCATAGATGCTTTGCTTTTATACCAAGAGGGCAAATGTTGACACAGCATAAAATGTATGTAACATCTTAGTATTATTAGAAAAGTAACTGACCTTGCAGCCCTGAAAGATCTCAGGGCTCCCCTGGATCCTGCGACAATATTTTAAGAACTGCTGCTGTAGAACTGAGGTTCTCACACTTTAGTGTGCACCCAAATCACCTAGAGTGTTTACTAAAATGCAGATTGCTTGGTTCCACCTCAAGACTTTCTGACTCAGTAGGTCTGGGGTGAACTCAAGAATCTGCATTTCTAGCAAGTTCCCCGGTGAGGTGGCTGCTGCTGATCTGGGGACCACAATTTGAGAAGCACTGCTGGATAAGAAGGTAAATCCAGTTCTTTACTACACCAGCCGTCTCGTGTGAAAGCTAAGATCCATATCTGTGCAGTTATAAGCATGCCCTACATCCTTGGACCATTTAGCATTGCATTTTGCACACAATTATCATGCCGTCAATAATTTTGGTAATCAAAATAACTTGAGTAGTGTTATTGCTATTGAAATATCTTTTCAGACTGGCCACTTGAAAGAAGATAGGATATTATAAACATAACATGGACGTGTCATGAAGATATTTTACGAGGTACCTGATGCACCACTTCTAAGCAAGTTTATCATGTTTAAGATTGTGTGTATTATTTCAAGAATGACATAGCTTTTGCTTCCTGTTTCCTAAAATGTTTCTGGAACCAGTCACGAGGAGACTTCTTGGTTGTGTCTATATGATCCATCCAAGTAGTGCCTTTGAGGACGGGCTCTTTTGCCTATCCCAGATCTTTCTCAATGTCCTCAGTTTCCCGTGAGAATGAATGAGCCCAGTGACCTTATTTTACTTGCAAGGAAATCTCACTGAAACAAACAAGGACTGCTTATCCAAGTTTTAGAACCAGTCTTCAAGGTGACTGTGTCTTTGTAGCTTTAAAGTCACTTCAAGTTAAAAAAAGAAGTTTGATGGATGAGGAACTGTAAGGTAGACAAGCTCTCATTTCAAATATCAAAATAACTCAAAATGTCCACACTTTAATTACTTTTGTCAAACCACATGTTTTAGATTCATGGGTTGGTTAAACGTTATGAAAAATTGAAACTGTATTTTTACTTCTGCCGTGATGAAGTGACATTGAATTTCTCTGTATTCCGCCGTCAGCTTGTTCTTCCAAATTTATTGGCATATGATATCCCAGTCGGCACCAACGTCAATCAAATTTATTAAATATGTATTTTCTGCTAAGGAAAAACAACACGAAAGCGAAATATACTAATAACCAAGTGCATGGCTGAATATTGAAAGAAGTATTTCTTAAGTGCGTGGTCTCCAAAGTGCACCTTTTCGTTTCAATTAGAAACAATATTTCTAGATCTGTGACATACTTTCGTTTCTCGTAGATACAATTTATATTAGAACAGTCCAAGTACATTTTTATTTATTGTGGTTGGGTTTTAAGACATTCATTACACACTTTTGAATTACAGAAGGATTTAAGTATGAAATTTCATAGCATGCCGTCAAAGAAGGGGGATGCAATCCTGGTGGGAGAATATACCAAATCACACATTTTGGCTGTCCTGGGTGAAAAATTCTATGGAGAGAAGAATATCTAAGTTCTTAGGACCAATGAAGGCTTTATTTATCTAAAATTATCATCACCAGCATTGACTTTCAGAAAGTCACAGAGCCAGAATAGGTCATTCTAGCTATTTTACCTGTTTTCAAACCACACTATTACACTTTGAGTAACATTAACCCATTACACTGCCACGTCCAATGCAAAATTCACCAGTTGGTGACAATGACACAATTCATTCACCTTCAATAGATTTTTGGTTTGTGTTTCCTTTCAAATAAAGTTTTGTGCTAAATCATCAGCATTCCCTGACTTTTCCTCAGTAGCATAACTGAGGCTTTGCAAGCAGAGAAAATTCTGGTTTTGCCTGAAATAGTCCTTTTATTTGGAGGGGATAATCCGAGTGTGATGGGCCCTCAGCATCATTTTGATGCAGCATCCCCATACAGACCTAACCTGCTGCATCTGGGATGCCTACACGGTACTTGTTCATCTGAAAGGCAGCTCATTTAGGGGCACGTGGCAGAGTTCTAAAGAAGGGGTAACAACATATTAAAATAGCCCCGAATAATTGCTCAATGGCAGCAACCATGAACCAGGATGGATGGATCTAGTTGTGCCTCTTTACCAATCTCCCCTCCTTCCTCATCTTGCTATTCTTCCTTTTGAGACTTGAAGACCTTTGGGCAGGAAGCTGAACGCAAGGGCACCAAGTAATTGCTTGGTGGTGCTGTTTGCTCTGCATTAGCTTTGTACTTTTCTATCTTTGAAAGATTGCTTTTAAGGCATAAGGCTGTGAAGAGGAAAAAACACAGAATGTTTTCAGGAGGAAAATGCTTGAGAACTATTGGATTAAAGAGTGCTATGTAAAGAGAGGCTCTGTGACAGTCGATGGCTGATAGCCAACTTCTCAGCAATTTACACTCCACCCTTATCACTAGTTATTTCAGAATCACTCATATAGACTAGGGTTTCTCAACCTTAGCACTATCAACATTTGGGACCAGGCAATTCTTTGAAGTGGTGGGGGGCGGGGGAGGGGCTGTCCTGGACATTGTAGGATGTTTAGTAGCATCCCTGGCCTCTACTCACTAGATGTAAGTGAGTAGACGTTCAAATTGTCCAAACCAAACATGTTTCTAGACATTTCCACATGTCCTTGAGGGGCGAAATCATCTCAGCAGGGGACCACTGATGCAGCTACATCGGTAGCTAGAAACCTCTGGGAATCATTAAGAAATACATGTTGGGGGCTTTAAAGAAGGTTAATCTATCACCTGCAGCAGGATGGATTCTTTATTTAAGCTTTATAAGGTACCTATTTATATGATAGTTTTAGGATGTTTTAAATGGATGGTTTAAAACAGCGGTCCCCAGCCTTTTTGGCACCAGGGACCAGTTCCGTGGAAGACAAGTTTTCCACGGATGCTGGACGGGGTGGGGCGGAGATGGTGGCAGGGGGAGGGAATGGTTCAGGGGGTGATGCGAGTGACGGGGGAGCGGCAGATGAAGCTTCAGTCGCTGGCCTGCCGCTCACCTCCTGCCGTGCAGCCTGATTCCTAACAGGCCTCGGACTGGTACCGGTACGTGGCCCGGGAGTTGGGGACTCCTGGTTTAAAAGGAATTTAGACAAAGAAGCTATGTCCTTTAGGAAGCTATTTCATTCATTTTTTTGTTCATTCAGAAAATATTTACTGACCACCCAGAATGTGCCAGACATTGGGAATAGTAGGGTGATTGGAGGTGCGGATTCTGCACATAGGGTGATTATAGTCTACAGGGCAGGCACTTGGGCCAGCAGTGGCAGTGAAATAGTGATTCTTATGAGTTAGCAGGATCCCATTTACCTGGAGAGCTTGGTAAACCCCCATGGCTGGTCCCGCTGGGTTGGAGCCAGAGAACGTGAATTCTAAGGAGTCCCAGGTGACTTTGTTACCCAGGGAGCCAACTCTGAGGATGACGGCAAAGGAGTGAGCTGTGACAAGGCCAGTTGCTATGGGAATGTAACCGTAAGCCACCCTGAAGGATATGTGAGTTCAGCGAGATGAACTGGGGAGGGAGACCTTGGGGCCAAGGAAGGATGGCTCTAGACACAGTCCTAGAAGTGAGAACCAGTAAGGCAGAGCAAACATTTTTGAACAGAAAGCTGTTACTTGTGACAGTGCTTTTGTCACAGTACGGATTTTCAGCTCAGCAAATAGAAAGCTGGGTTTTGTGGGCATGAAAACACATACAGGAATATTTGGAGTTTATTTGTTTCGCAGTGAGTTTATCTGCCTGCCTTTCCAACTGGACTGAGCATGGAAGTTGGGTGGGGTTTAGTATTTCATGCCAGCCCTCAGGCCAATGCCTGCCACAGGGAGGGGTCCTCTCCCCTGGACAGCACCAGAGGCGTACTGATCACATTTTTTCTTTACATTTTTGTTTTCTAGTCTCCATACCCAATGCTTTTTATGTTCAGGTTGCAACTTTGAAAATACTAACACAGTCACGGTTTCCTGAAAGTATATTAATCCCTCCTCTTCCCATCATTTTCACTTTATGGGAGTCTTGTCCACAGGGTTTCATAAGTTGAAAAGGATGCCAAAATCATAGGCACAGTGAGCTAAATCTTAGATATGTTGACTTTTGAACATGGAGTCTTCAGAAGTGACTCAGTGATCTCTGATCATCTCATCCAATATCCTCCAAACAAGATCTGCTAAACGGTCTAGTAAGTTTCACTAATTTGACTCAGAGCACACAGCTAGGTATGAGAAGACCTAACCTGGTATGGGATATTAATCCAGGTCTTCTCAAGCCCAGTGAAGGAATCTCATCTCTCTTTGTCAACTTGCTCATATCGAGTGGTAAAATTAACTGGGTATAATTTGTTAAGATACGTTAATTACTACTGGCTACTAACTCTTAAAAAAAAAACTCTGCAGTTTCTAAAAAGGGCTGGATCTGCTGTAAAAGGACTTATCCTCTTTCTCCCCTTCTGTTAAGGCCCCTGGCATGTGCACTGAGATATGTACATGTAGGTAAAGCAGGAGTTCCATCACTCCTGGAGAAGACAAACCACAGACAAATCCATTCTCTGGAATGTCTGCTCCCTGGAGAGGGCTATACAGATGGTGAGGTTTAATACTCTGTTCCTTCCTTGGACACATAATCTGCATCAACCTCCTTCTTGTTAGAATGCAGAGCTTCTAAAAACTCCCATATATTGTTCCCCATTCCAACTACTTTAGAACTGCCTTGCAATTCTCCAAAAGGTTAATTTTGTAATATTTTGGTTATGAAAGCATTCTTTTAAATGACTGCAGTTAAGAAGAACTTAAAGTGTCAAAATAATAAGACTTTGTTATTATTTTTTTTTTTATTTTTTGCGGTACGCAGGCCTCTCACTGTTGTGGCCTCTCCCGTTGCGGAGCACAGGCTCCGGATACGCAGGCTCAGCGGCCATGGCTCACGGGCCCAGCCGCTCCGCAGCACGTGGGATCTTCCCGGACCGGGACACGAAGCCGCGTCCCCTGCATCGGCAGGCAGACTCTCAACCACTGCGCCACCAGGGAAGCCCACTTTGTAATTATTAAGAGTTTTTCCTCCCCAGTGATCATGGTGCTTTCCAATGTGCTCTCAAGGACCCACAGAACCACCTAGCTGAACTTGAATTTCAGTTTACCTGTCTGAAAGGGAATCCCTTACCCATAATCAGACCATATTTTGCTTATTCACTCTTTTAACTTGAAAGTGAAGCATTTCTGTTAAATCTATCCTGGCATTTTTTTCATAGGAATATTCAAATCTGGTACTTTTGGAAATTGGGTATGTTGCTTTGTAACTTCCAATCACGTGCTCTGCTTTTGAAAATCAATAATCGAAACATTTCCCCTTTCATCTGTGATTATCTTGTTCTCCCAAGCATTATGTGAATTTCTTAAAATGCACTTCCTTCAGATGAATCTCATAAAAATGCTCTAACCTTGTGTTGTAAAACAATGTGGTTTCAGACAGTGGAAAAGGCACTGAGAGAACAAAGCTCTTCGCTTCATTAAACAGTCTGAAGGACCAATCTAAAGGGCAAAGCCTTGAACGGTTAGGTTATCGCAATGAAAACCTCAGTCCTGAGGAACCCACTTCAGCCAAGGGACACCCTTGGTGCCTGTGTGTGGATGATACAGAGCAACAAAAGCTCCGGCCCATTCAAAGAGGAAGACAGGCCTCTTTGTGAAAGCAGAGTTTAGCATGTGCTCAAAGCACAGCAGAATTGAGGAAATGATTTACTCCAGTGTTATTTCAAACTTAAGGAAAAAAATCACTTCCAGACTGGTTTTGAGAGTAGAGGCATCAGGTAATTAATCAATACGTATACCACAATCCTGAAGGGGATCTGCCCGACTTTGATTATAGATACAAGTACAGATACGGATAACGGCATGGGTATTTGAAAAAGCTCTGTGTATTTTACTCTTGCCTGTAAACGCCTTTGAATAAGCAGCATGTATTTTATTCTTGGCTATTTCCTTGTTATTAATAAAATAAATTGTAAGGTGACCAAAGACAGAATAATACTCATTAATAATAAATCCTGCTCAGAGAATACATTTTGATAAGTATTATGAGCTTTTAGAATTCTACTGCTCTGAGCTTGCAGTAAAAGAGATAAGAGGAAATCTTTATTGCTCACCCTTGCAGGTAGGCATTTGACTAGCTCTCTGCCAAGTTAGCATACATCATAAAACCTTTTGATCTTCCCTCAGCACGATAGAAAGAAAGTGAATTACAAATATTTATGCAGAGTCTAATGTCCCAGGAAGAATGGTGGTAAAATGTGGAGACCTACATAATAAATAGTAAAATAATAGGAATATTTTGAATAGGAAGGCTTGCTACCCATCTCAGCATTGTCAGATTTCTATAGCAAAAAATATCCATGCTGGAAAAATGGTTTGATTATATAAATAATGATTCTCTTATTCATGGGGAAGTCATTCTGTCCTTGATAACTATCATCAGTTTAATTAATAATTACAACGTTTAGGGTGCCTGAGCAGGGATAGTAGGTACAGGTTTAAGCCTACTAATCCGTGCTGAATTAGGTCAACCTGGCACACTCATCGGAGACGACCAAATTTACAATGTCTTAGTAACACCCTGGCGGCGCAGTGGTTGAGAGTCCGCCTGCCGATGCAGGGGACACGGGTTCGTGCCCCGGTCCGGGAAGATCCCACATGCCGCGGAGCGGCTGGGCCCGTGAGCCATGGCCGCTGAGCCTGCGCGTCCGGAGCCTGTGCTCTGCAATGGGAGAAGCCACGACAGCAAGAGGCCCGCGTACCGCAAAAAAAAAAAATAATAATAATAATAATTACAACATTTAAAATTATTTTTTAGAATGTTTCCCTTTGTTTATACAACAATTAGAGGAAGACTGTGTGAGCTTCATTCTTAACAGATCCTTCTGATGATTCCGTGTTTGGGGGATGTGGCAGAAGCCACAGGCTAAGTCTCCTTCCAATGGTGCTTTGCTGTCTGGACATAGAATATACTGCATTTGAGGGAAAAATAAAGTTGTCTCTGAGTCTTACTTCTACATGTATATTGTCAAAAGAATACAACATCTTTATTTTATTTTTTCTGGTGGGGAAAATTGTGGCAAAAGTAGGTGATACACAGATTGCAATACAAGAAAATAAGCAAGTGTTATTTGTTTGTTTGATGTTAAAAAAAAAAAAACAGTGACACTGCAAAACATTCTGTTTAGTGCTAAAATCTTCAGGGTACCCACCTGAACACATCCAATTCTCTTTCATTCTTAAAGCTCTCCTTATCCCTTTATATTATCCCCACTTGAGATGCTCTATACAACTGAGAGCAAATTGAACTGAAATGGAATTCTTAGTAGGCATAATTTTCTCCACCTTTATAAAGAAGAATTCTAGGCCAGAATCTGATGAGCTGATCTTATTGCTTCTGCACCAGTTAGATAAGCTTAGAACTGAGTCACCCACTGCTAGAATAGACACGGCTTGAAAAAAGTCAAGCCTTAGCCTGTATCAAATGCACTTACCCCCTGTTTACATATATTTCTGTTTTCTTTAAGTCAAAATCCAATTTACAGAAAACATCATTTTCAGTCTTATCTGTGGTATTAGTCATTAGGAAGATTTAAGCTTGTTTAAAATCCTGTCATTGACCCAAATATCTGTCATGGGTTTTGGGCTCCCTCCCCAGACCTTTACGTGATGTTTATTCACTCCGAAGATCTGTGTGATGCTTGTGGGAGCAGGGACACAACTTCTGGCGTCATCTCACTTTGGTAGTTTAGCCATTCGAGGACTGCTTCCCTAACACCCTGGCATCTAATCCCCTGTGAGCTCGGAAGCCTGGCCGGGCTGGGGCTCCTCCAGGCCACATATCTGTTTCTCCCAGGGTCTACAATATTGGTCACCTTGCTAATGTTGGTCATTCTGTATAGAATGAGCTGGGAAAAGGTAGAAACGACATAGAAATTCCTGAGCACAAGTGTAATGAGGTCACGATGAGGCAGTTTATCAGCAGGGTGTTGGGCACAGAGTTGGAGACAAATAAATTCTTGCTGAATGGAATTGGCTGACTACGTTGCCATTTTGAAGTTTCATTTAGCTTGTAACTTCATGCTTTTCATTGGGCAGGACTCTGTGATTTGACCCCTTTTTTCTTTTTCTCTGAGTTGTCGTGAAATCAATCAAAGTGTCAGCTTTGGTTTACTTTACCCAATAACTTAAAAAAAAAAATCAATCAAACAATCATTCAATCAATCAGTCAATCCTGGCTCAGAGAGAATGAATGACCTATGACTTATCTCGACATATATTCCTAAGAAAACTAAATTTAAAGTGAAAAAGGGTAGAGAAGTTCCCTTAGATTTACTTCAATAGACTTTTGCTTTTTTTCCCCTTGGGTTCAGC
>NW_006791400.1:260031-294385 GCF_000442215.2 Lipotes vexillifer | reverse complement strand
TTCAGCAGCTGATTACCATTCATTCCGCCTGTTTTCTTTGAGGCCAAAAGGGTGTGGAATTCTACTTATTTTACCGTTTCATTGCAATACATTTAATTTTTCTATTTCATTAACAAAATGGCAATAAAATCGACGCCAAATGTATGCAGCCAGGCCGAGACCGAGTCTGAGATGTTTGATAGTTTTGTGTCAGCTGAATGAAACACAATGTTTGACAAAATCCTCCTTATGATATATTACGCTTAGATTTGCTGCCGTGTATTTCCTCATCAGTAAAACATGATTTATGTTGTATTCATCATCGAAATAAAACCCTGAGCAAATCCCCCTCACTGTAGATCTAGATCTTTCATCTTATTAATGACCTTTTATGGGTGCGAACCGTGATTGCTAATAACCACTGTATGTAGATTATAATACAGTAATAAATAATTATCTCCTAAGGTTATGTACATGGTGATTTCCTCCCCACTTGAAATTACATGAGGATAAATGTAAGGGTGCACAGAGACAGGATTTCCAGCACTTACATCTAGACAGCTGGGTGATTCTATCAAATGAACATGCTATTTAAATACCAGAAGGCTGCAAAGCCTTTTACTACCCACTCCAGACCATCCTGGAGTATCATACAACCCATCTTTCTTCCCCTCCTCCACGGGACCATCTCCAAGCTGCTAGTTCTCACATTCCTTTACCCAGCCGTATTACTTGCTATTTCCAGCGTAGTTTTGCCTGTGATCCTAGCTGCCCCTGTGTCTTGCTTGAGCTTAATGAGCTCCTGGTCAACTCCAGTGAAACGCTTCTTGGAAGCCTTCCCTAGGTCCTGTAAACAAAATTGAGCATACCTTCTTGTGAACTCCTGTAGTGTGATATATATATATTTACAAAAACTATATATATTTATATAAGATCTTAGCACATTCAATAATGTTTACTTACACGCCTCATTCCTCAAAGGCAGACATTTGTCAAGTTAATCTTTGCACCTAGCAGTGTCAAGCATGGGGGCGCTCAAGACGTAATTTGATGTATGAATGAGTGAAATGTAATAATTTTAAAAATATTTGAAGTGAAGAAGGTAGGAATATGAGCGCCTTCGCTTCTAAGGTTGTTGCTGGGTTTTAACACCCTTAAACGTGCCAGCTGTTTGATCGCTGCTGGCCTCCTAATTCAGCTAGAGCTGTGAATCAGGGAGAGTTCTCTTTTGTATTTCTTGCTTGTTTTCTGTCTTCCACACAAGACTGGGGGTTCCTCAAGGGTAGAGCCTTTGACTTAGGCCTCCCTGTTTCCCCAGCCTACACTGGCCATGGCACCGGGCAAGTGCCCAGTAAAAACGTGTTGAATGAATGAACAGCCAGTCCTGATTTACTGCTGATTCGACATGTACTTCCCAAACGCCTTCTATCCATTTAAGTATTTCAAAGAGTTCAGTAATAATGGCAGAATAGATACTTTCCTCATCAGACCTTCCAGATCAGACTTTCAGGAAGCCTGTGGCCATCCAGGTGGCCTTTTCCCTCACAGGGCACAACACAAGACCCAATACATACCCAATAGGTAAAAATATTGAGTCATCTCATATTTACATAAAATACAAACAAAATAATTTGTTAACAACTGCTAACATTCCCAACAGACTTTCAGGTACTTGAGGTACAAGAAAAGTAAAGCCATAATTTTTTCCAGCCCCCTCACAGGAAATACCCTTTATGGAATCTCTCAAAAATATGGATTGCTGGGCTTCCCTGGTGGCGCAGTGGTTGAGATTCCACCTGCCGATACAGGGGACGCGGGTTTGTGTCCCGGTCCGGGAAGATCCCACATGCCGCGGAGTGGCTGGGCCCGTGAGCCATGGACGCTGAGCCTGCGCGTCTGGAGCCTGTGCTCCGCGACGGGAGAGGCCACAGCAGTGAGAGGCCTGCGTACTGCAAAAAAAAAAAAAAATTATATATATATGTGTGTGTGTGTGTGTGTGTGTGTGTGTGTGTGTGTGGATTGCTTTAGCCATTTATAGTATAAAAATCATAGAATTAGAAAGATCTGAGAAGTGCTTGGAAAATGGTATTATTCTGATGCTCAAACTAAAAATTTTAATTTATGAACCTTTTGCCGCCTATCAGGAAATAGCTTGAAGGATTTCACATGAAATCTCCACGATATTTGATCCACTTGACTATTTATTTGAGCATGTGGACGTGACTAAATTCTAATTTTAGGTTTACCAACTTCAGACAGATTTTAATCTTTCTTTTACATCTGAGGAAATAATACCGTGGATGTTTATTGAGTGACATGAATACACTAAAAACAACAAAATCATTGTTCTTGATTTGATAGATGATATCAAATCATCTATCAAAAGAAGATGGACTTCTTTTGAAACATTCATGGTAACTTAAGTTTGGACAGAGGGAAAATGTGAAAGTTTCAGAAATAGAGCTGATTTTTGAAAATACACACCAAAATTAACTATTGTGGAGACAACATTTAAAGGCTACATCTCAGTCCGTCTTGGCTAAGTTCCGCCCAGTGGCAGTTGCTCCACAGCCTGGAGGTCCGGTCCTCGATGGGTGGGGTGCAGAGTTAGTCTCTGCCCGTGAGCACCCGGCCCGGAGCTTGGGAAGAGTCCCTGTGTGCTCCCTGTTCATCAGGCTATAACCTTGCTCCTCCACTGCGCTGTGTTTGTTTAGTCTGGGGCCGAGTGTCTGTCGTGGTTTCCTGGCTTATACCGTTATTCTCTTCTGAAGATGGAATCCTGCCCTGGATTCCTGCTCCCTCGATTCCTGCTGACATGGGTTGAGCTGGCCAAGAACTTCTCAGGGACTCTGGGTTGTTGCCCATCTCCCTGGCTACTCACTGCTTCAAACCACGTGGTTGTGTCTGGAAGAAAGATCCAGAAGAAGTGTGATTGTGTCGAGTTCATCGTCGTCTTCCCCATGCCAAGCATTTCACCTACTACCGAGTAGATGACAATTATCTGGTCAGTGGATGAAACAGTACAGTAAGTCTCTCTCTCCCCTCCCCCAAATAAAGACTCCACCTCCCTTGTATATTTCTTCCCTTTACCATCAACTTTCTCTGAGGTGTCATCCTCACCAACTCTCTCCAGTTCCACGTTGCAAAAGTCCTAAGTCTCCTAGAAGTCTTATGCCTAAGATTCCTCCTAGGGTGCCCATCTGCCAGACAGTCTTCTCATATAGGGAGAAATACAGATGGAAATCTCTGTTGTGTCATAACTTAGGAAATTGCCTTTTGGACTGTTAGTCACCCACGTTCAGTCTCAGTCATGACCCCTAACGCGCTTAGTTTATTCATAAAAATCTCAAGCACCCCAGCCTCGCACTCCTGGGATGACAGACAGTTATTCTTGGATCTGGATCTGCCTTGAATGAGGATGGAGATGCAAACCAGAGTTTCCACAGTGGTTTTCAGGCTTTATAGGGCTTTCTGGAGAAGTGAATATTTCTCCCAAGTAAGGAGAAACATTCATTATCACAGAAGGGCTCAACAGTATTCTACCCACTCTGTGATAATCAATGAACCTTTGTAGGTTCAATTCTCCTCATCAGAAATGTAGGTATTACCAAGTTCATCTGAAAAGTTTGGAATTGATATCTAATAAAGTATTAAGAAAAATCTCTGTAAATATTATTCAAATTAGGCAAATAATATCAAAAGTCTACCAAGGTCTACATGGGAAGGAGTTTACAAAATTCATTAATTTCAGTACAGATTATATTAAATATGGGACCCAAAATATTCTGATAAAAATCTCTAAAGATTTAGCTTGTAGGATGACATGATCTCAGTGCAATTGAAATAGTTTTAACCAATAATTTTCTGAGACTTTGAAAATTTCATTCATTTAAGTGCTTGACACTGAGGAAAAGGCGTTCACAATATGCCTTATGCTCATCTTGACTTATTAATGGGGTAGAATCCTTTTTCCTTATCTGTTAGAAATTTTGAAATAAAAGTCCTTTTTCTTCATACAATAGTAAAGAAAATTATTGAACATTATAAAAAAATTTCCTGCTGTCTTCCCCTTTAGCATAAAGGCTCCTAGAATGAAAAAATAAAATAAAATCAACGTTGTCTTGATTCACTACTAGTTAAGCTGACATATAAGTAAGATCTGGTTCTTGCTGGTATATTCCCTCACGTGAGGAAATGGACCATCTCGTGGCTACAACTTGACCCTTTAATTTGTCTGGTGAACAAAAACTTTTGGTTGATTTAGACCAGTACATAACAGAGTGTTTAACCACATATTTTTTGAAAACTGAAGTTTACATTCCAAGATGATTGGGAGGTGAGGGGAGAGGGTATCGTGTGCCAGGCACCAGGCTGCTCTGTGTATAAATCAGTCTCATTTTGGTTTTTAAACCATCCTGAAGATGGATATTAATTTCCTTATTTTACAAATGACAAACTGAATCTCAAAGAGCTTAAACAACTATAACAAGAAGACCTAAGTAGTTAGGATGTATCCAAGTGTGGAGCAGAACCCAGCCCTGTCTGTCGCTGCACTTCCCACCTATCCATTTCTTAACCCCACAATATAATCCTAAAATCCTAAAATTTCAGCTCATACTTTTTCACTGAAATAGCATCACCAAAGACATCGACGTCCCTTGAGCTCCCCAGCAATTGGTCCCCTGTCAGCTTTTGTTCCCGTGGTTGCCAAGCAGCAGGCATCCCAGTGACCAGATGCTCCTTTTTCAACTCCTCTGTCTTTAGCTCCTCGGAAAATGTTTCCACCCTATTATCTTCTTGTGGGGTCACACCTACGGTGACCTCCACATTCTCCTATTTCCTAAAATGGGCCTGTTTGAGGAATTAACACTGAAATCCATTCTCTTTCCTTCTGATTTCTCCCTTGACAGTTCAGTCTCATAGAATCAGCCATCAAGTTTGTACTGATAATTCCATAATATCAACTTGTAATTTATTCACTTCTAGACAGCTCCACCGGGATGCCCTCCTCTCATGTCTGCCCTATGTCTTGATTGGTTGATACAACATTTTTTTGTAATGTTTTGAACTTAAATCTCATTGTGTGTAACATACACTCCTCTAAATAAATAAAGACCCCACCACTCTTTATTACCTGTATTGAACTGATTCACATATTTGTTTGTTACCTGGTACAGAATATAAGCATTTAAGTTTGTGATTTCTCAAAAACCAACTTTTCGAATGTCAACTCATTTAGTTTAGAGGTCCACAGATTACTGTCCATGGGCCAAATCTGGCCAACTGCCTGTTTTTATAAATAAAGTTTTATTGGAACTTAGCCATGACCATTTGTTTACATATTGTCTAGGGCTACTTTTGGGCTGTAACTGCAGGATTAATTAGTGCTGACAGAGACAATATGGCCACACACACACACACACACACGCGCACACACACACACACACACACACACACAAATAGTTACTATCTGGCTTTTTACAAGAAGAATTTGTCAACCCCAGATATTGTTCCCATTTCAAATGTCTTCATTCTGAGTGATGGTACTTTCTTGCTATAACTCAGTTAAAAATATATGTCATTATGATCTTTTCTTATTTCACATCTTCCATTTCTAATCATAGGGATATTCTGGAAATTTGTTTCTTTTCAATGTCTCTCACATTCTATTCTTCTGTTTTCTCCTACTCATCACCCTGGTCCACATCATAAAGTTCCTTGGACTACTTTCCCTAGTTTTCTACTTTGCTCTTTTGCTCATCATTCAATACCCTCCTTATTAACATTCCTAACTTCACAGAATCACCTTTCCTTCAGAACTCTTGTGTCACTCATTAGAATATGCCACGGATTCACCTAATTACGTAAAAAGCTTTCATCACTGAAAGCTTTACTGATCATCAGTCTACACATGCCTTAACACATAACACATGCATTAAATGAGGTCAATGGAGGATAAGTAACTTGTCTAAAATCATATAACCTGGCCATGGCAGAGCTGGAGCTATAACCCTAGTCTCTTGGCTGTCAATACAAACCTCTTTTTACTATCTAGCCTCTCATGCACACTGTGTGACCTCAGTAACATCTTTAAAGATTTGCTGTTATCATCTTAAATAAACCCTATATTTCCATAAAATATTTCCAACCCCCTCTCTCTACTTTGTATTCTTTCATGGGTCACCTCCAAACCTTATCCTCTGAATGTGCTGTGAGTTTCCTACTTTCTCTGTTACCTTACTTCCCCTCTTGTGAGATTTATCATTTGTAGCAACACTATAAACCTAACTGACTTTTATTATTATTTATATTTTGCCAACTATATTATAGTCTCCCTGACTGTATTAGAATCCTCCCCCTTCTCTGGGATAGAAGCTCCGTTGATATGACTGTGGTGAGATGAGTTTGGGGAGACGCTGGAACTTAGGAGCCCCGTGCTGGAGGATGTGGAGGAAGACATCAGGCCTAAGAGGCCGAGGATGGTGCAGAGCACCGCTCACAAACAGAGCAGCCCTTGCGAGGTTGACCAGAAGTCCACTCCTTTTCCTTCCAGCCAGTGTTCCTATGCACAGAGTTTCCATCTTGCTGAGAGACGCCCAGCAGACACAGTGCTTGCAGGATGCCAGGGGCAAGTGGGACCCAGGAGGGCATCCAGCACCTCAGGATGCAGTGTGGGATCAACACAGAGAAGACGGAGTGGATAAGACACAGTTGTGACAGCAGGGCACTGGCTCTGGGAGCTTGGAATCACGTGAAGACCTTAATCCCAACAAAGAAAAAGAGAGCAAAATGGAAAACAGAGACAGAAGTCTAGTTATAAAGACTGGTCTGGTGTGCTGGGGTGAGGAGAGTCCTGTGATTTGGGGAGCACATGGGTTTCTTTGTGTGTGTGTGTGTGTGTGTGTGCGTGCGTGTGTGTGTGATTCAGTTATACATATACATGTACCTATTCTTTTTCAAATTCTTTTCCCATTTAGGTAGGCACATAATACTGAGCAGAGTTCCCTGTGCTGTACAGCAGTTCCCTGTTGGTTATCCATTTTTAATATAGCAGTGTGTGAAGTTTCTAAACCTCACAAAACAGCAAGACCCATGGACTGGTGGGTCTGAGGAGACTGACACATGGGTTGCCTTGGTCAGTTTTGGCTGATGAATTAGTGTGGCTAAACCTTTTGTTGAAGCCAGAATGTCCATTGATAAGAGGGTCTGGGGAAAACAGGGACCAATGAGATGTCCTTCTGCGGTGCCTCTTTTGATCCTGAGAACTTATCACCGTGCTGGTCTCACGTCCGCCTCTCAACACATGTGTCACTGCTACTGAAGAGAACGGCACGTTGTCTTGTGTTTACTTAACGCACTTACAGTAGAGGAAGAGTGGCATGTGGGGCAGGGGGATGGAGACGGAGCGACAGACACAGATGAGGGTGAAGTGTCGGTGTTTTAACTGCTTACAGGAGGGTAAGTGGTGTGTGGCAGAGATGCAGCTCTTCATTGCTCTGCATTAAAAGGAAGACATTATGCGCTGTGAAAATGAAATCAAGGAAGAGAAGAGAGGGCAAGGGGAGAAGACAGTGAAAGATCTCCAAGGCCTGGAATTCAATCCTTTCCCATCCGCGGTGGGAATATGGGAATATGGTCATTGATGACGCAAAGACAAAACAGCATTTTTGGGAGGGAAAGGGAGATTTGGGAGGAAGTGGTGGTATAGAAACTGACCACCTTTTGAGACAATGTGCTGGAGAAATGTTGCTGGATGTTTTGCCTCATCAAATTCACATCCAGTTAAAGACCGTGCAAGGGTGCACTGTGTGGGGTGTGACGACCTCTTCAATCGATGGCACCTAGTTCAGTAGGCAAATGGCGTCACCAAGAGGCTCCAAGTCCTGACTACGGCCACACACCAAGCCCTAGGCAGATCCAAGAACATGTTTCATCTTATTCTGACTCCTAGTCACCTGTCGCTTCACACCTTTCCCTATGAGAGAAACAAATGGAATTTATGGTCAGATGAGAAAGTAACATCCTTCAGAAAGAAACAGGCAGCTTCCATGGTGGCTTCTACTTATCTAAATAATGGATTAACGTTTAAGGGGAGGGAGGAAAAGTCCTGCTTGGCTTAGAATCCTATTTTAAGGTAATTTTAAGGTCTGTTAATATTGAAATTGCTCTGACATCTGGAGAGCAAAATGGATCCCAATCTTGCCCCCATGGGATGTCCTGCTAGCCCTCCCACTCTGAAACCTTATTCCAAATAAAACCCACACGAGTGTTTATTTCAATGATATTCTTTTATAACAAACTGGGATTGGTTCTCAGAGCTGCTGACTGAACGCTTTAATTTGCAAACGGGTTTCCCAAAGCTGAGTAAAGCCACCAGATGCAAAGAGAGTGGCCACACCATCATGCTTGGCCTGCTTAATGCAGGCAATATTGTAAAAAGCACTCTGGGGAAAGGTTTCAGAAGTGAATTTAATTGCATTTTCCACTTCCCGTAACAACAAGGGATTAAGCCGAGATGGAACGTAATGGAAACTTCCCCATCCTGTCACCTTAAATCGGGGGGCAGAGAAGAATCCAGGATGGTGAGCTTGCAGGAAGAAACCCCATCGTCTTTATTTGAATAAGTCCATGAATGACCGAGAGCAAATGCATTAGTTTATATTTTACGTTTTCTGGTGGTCAGTTTGCAGTGACAGCCATCCACTGGTAACTCCCATGTATATGAAAAATAACTTCCATCTCTCGTCATGGACTTTTGATTTTAGAAATAAATTCTAATGTGTATTGTCCATGCAGCATCATTTAAATTATTTATGTCATATTGATCCATACAATATATAATAAGGAATACATGGCCTGGAGAAGCAGATGAGTCTTATTTGCTGAACTCTGGTTGTTTGGGCTATTGTAATGCCATGAGGCATAAGAAAAAACTCCTGCTAAATTAACAAAGGTGGGTTAGGGATTAATTTGCCACGTTCCCGCTGAGGTCAAATTTCCTCAGTGCTACACTTCCTACGTCATTTCCATAGATCCTGCCTACAGAGCCCTTTCCAGTGCCTGTGTGTTAGTCTTATAACGGCTGGGCTACATCAATAGATTAGAGTTTAGGCAGTTTTTCTCAAGTTGGGTTTTGCCTTTAACCTTGCCTGTGTCAGAATCACTTGGATGATTGTTAGAAGTAAAAAATATTAGTCCTCAAATTTTGAGAATTAAAATTAGAATTTCCCCCAGGTGATTATTCTACCCACGCAATTTGAGAGCTGGTGGTCTACAAAAATATTAAAGGTCCTACTCGGTCTATTCACACAGACTTTTATTAGGCCAGTAAGAAATTTTTCCAACAGGACATGGCAAGTAGTCCCCAAATGGCATAAACTAACACTTACTACTTAAGTTTACTGGCATAAACTGGAAGAACACCAGGACTTTCCTGTTTCTCTCCCATAATTTGTCACAAGTGTCGGTTCAATGCCAAGCAGCGGATTCCCCAGAGCCATCTTCCAAACACAGTCTCTCTGTCTAAAACCAACTGACCTCCAGTGTGTTTAGGGTAAGCTGGCTGCTGTAACCACCTCCCACCCACAGGGGCTCAGGGAAGTGCAGGATCTGTCCCTCCTGCTCTTGTTCAGAAACCCAGGCTTTTTGCATATGGCGGCTCTGCTGTGGTCTACCGCTCAGAGTCTGCAAGGGATGCTGTGCTTCCAGCTGGCAGATGGGGGGTGGGGGAGAACATAATGTAAGGTCACATTCCATTGAACAGAAATCAGTCCCAGAGCTCACTGCACTCAAGGAAGGCTGGGAAATACAGCCTGGCTGGGTGCCCACCAGAGAAAGTCCTGGGCTTGGTGAACCCAGAGACAACTTTGTCACACTAAGGACACACTTAGCAGCCTTCCACAAAGCCCGAGGCCTCTCCAGTCTGTTCCTGTCTATCCCCACCACTCCTCAGGCTCCACTGCATCTCCAGATGGGACTGTGATAGATCCCTTAGAAATTCAATTTGATCATTAGGTGAGATGCGTATGCAAAGTGTCCAGGATGATGGGTGGCATACAGAGGTACTTAGTGTAAGGGAATTCCTCCTTGCCTCTGTAACACTTAGTAAATCATAGTGTTTGAAGCTAATCATATTGTAATTCTTTTCTTTGTTGATAGGTCCTCCTCTAACTTTTTCTACGTGGCAGGAAATTTCTTTGATTTTTTGCGTCTCTAGTGCCCAAGCAAAGTTCTTAGTAAAAGCGCAGATGTGAGGTCTCTGGGCTAAAAGTCTAACACCTGCCACTACTGGCTGTTTAGTGTATCTGTCTCAATCTTCAAACCTTTATACGGCGGATGGTAATCCTCCTTACTTTATGGGGCTGTATGAGAAGTAACAAGCAGCAATGCCTAGCAGAGTGTCTGGCAAATAAGACAGTGAATGTTACTTATCATGAGTCTTAGCTCCATGACACAGTGGGTGAAAGTTTGATGAAGGAATGTGTGCAACAGAAAAGGTCATAAAAATCTAGCATGATTCAACGCAGCCATTCAGTTCAGAAAAAGCCTCCACGAAACAACTTGGTAGAAATAACTTTGTAGATTTTAGTAGTTCATGCAGCAACTAACTAGAAAGTGTGGAAGTGATGTAAGAGAATACAAATAAATGGCATTTAAAATTTTATTGACAAGACTGTAAATGCTCCCAGGAAGACCATATGTGCTCCCAATTTATTTTTTTTACAAAAAAATATTTCACATTCATCTTTTAATATTGCAAAATGTAACTCCCATTTAGGAACTAACATATCTGAACTCTGATGTGTTGAGATGAGGCTGGGAATAGTGGAGAGAAAAAACATCTAATACGTTCTTTAGGAAACCATAGTTTTGATTCATCATTCAGAGCTAAAGTCGAAATGCTGATTAATATTGCATTTAAAAGATCAGAAAAAAACATGTAGCATAGTTGTCAACAAATTCATGCCCTTTAGTATCAGTAATTATTAATACTTCAAAGTATATTTGAGTTTGCTTAAGACTGGTTAATAAGAAAACCCTCTTTTTTTCTGCTCTTTACAAAATTGAGCCTCAACCAGGCATTTCTCGTAACAATAGCTTGTTATGAGCCATAATGTGGGCTTTCACCCCAACACAGGAAATTTTTGTATGCCTGTGCACGCACAGCCCCAGACATGCAAGAAGAATAAATTACTATGTGATTTGGTGACACGTTTTGGGGGTTAGGCTCAGTAACGTTGACCTGTTTGCTTTGCCACCTGTCCCAACTCCACCCCACGTGTGACTTGCAATACTGAAGGGAAAAAAAAACTAAACCCATGTTAATAGTTAAGATAGGTGGTCTTTCAAAACATCAGTTTGACCATCCTTCCCCCAGCAGAATGGATACTCCTAGGCTACTCCTGTGTCCTTGCTCTGAAAGAGATAAGAAGTCCCCAAGGATAAACAGTGCAATGGAAACGAGAAAAGACACTCCAAGGACCTCTTGTGATGCTTCCTAAGAATATGAAAATCAGTCAACTCTTAAATTGCCAGTCAGATCAAACGACCGGGCTCCGGTCTACTCGATACCCAAATTGCGTGGGGGTGGATTTAGCAGAGAAAGCTAGAGGTTTCCTCTAGTCTTAGGAGACTATAGCTGGGTAAGTGCTGTAATAAAGAGAAGGTCTGATCTAAAACAGGACCAGATAAGCAGTCATAGACTGAAAGGACAGAATTACCGCATCCCCTGAGCCTGGCCAGAACCACACGGCAGGAAGCTAACAGATTTCCACTCTGCTTCAGAGGAGCCCTAGATTTTTCTCTCAGAGCTCTCAATCTCTCTCTCTCTTATTCTGAATTTCCAGCCTGCCCCTTCTCCTGAAACTATTCTTTCCTCATGCTAAACGCTTCCACAATGGGGTACTAGCTTGGTCTTATCTGCTTTCTCGGTGGCCTCCTATATGCAATACCAACTAGACCTTGATGGAGGCTCAAGTGCATGGCTGCCCTACAAGCCTCTCAGACCAGCAAGCTGGTTGCTTGTTCTGAAAGTCGATGAGGTGCTAGATGGCTGCCTTCCTGTTAAAATAAAAGATTGGTGTGAGTATATTCACATTACGTATTTTCAGATTAATTCCACTTAAATCATGAACCGATTGTGTGAGTGAATTGTATTTATTATAAACCAGTCTACATGGGATCAAGTATAATGTGGCCCAAAGCTGTCTGAATCAGACACGCCTTGTTTTGAAACTGGGTGTTGTTACCTACAGAGCTTTATATGTTGACCTTGGGAAACTCTTTGAGACTTGATTTTTTTCATTTGTGACAGCTCATCCAGTCAGTGATGAGAAGGTACACCTAAGTGTGGGGGAAGAAATACATTTATCCCCAACTTTGGTTTGTTCACACTATAGAGATGATATAATAATTGTAGTTAGTAATCGTTTGCCACATGCTATATATTTCAAAGGGTTTCTAAGTACTTTACCAGCATTTCCCCACTTCTCCTCACAATAACTCTAGGAGCTCAGTATTATCATTATTATCTTTGTTTACAACCGAAGAAACGAAGGTGAAAGAAGGTTGGTGGATTGACCTCAGGTCCCACAGCTGGGTGGGTACATTGCCATTTGAACACTTTGGTGCCATAGCCCATACTCTTTATCGTTGTGCCAGAATCCCACTCAACAGTATACGGTAGCCTACTAGATACACCATTTCTTGAGCATATATGATGTTCCTGGCACTGTTTTAGGCCCCAGAGACACAGGAATGACCA
Source organism: Lipotes vexillifer (assembly GCF_000442215.2). Lineage (NCBI taxonomy): Eukaryota > Metazoa > Chordata > Mammalia > Artiodactyla > Lipotidae > Lipotes > Lipotes vexillifer. The sequence goes on along the minus strand of NW_006791400.1, from coordinate 281,643 downwards.
CGAGGGACAGAAATGCCTGTCCTGAGGAGCACCGTTCTGGTAGTTCTAAAATTTATTGAACATTTACTGTGTGCTGGTGCTAGGATAATCTTATATAATCTAGAAATTATTCTTAGGATTTTTACTTCCACTTTATAAATAGGGAAAGTGTTATTTCTCAGCTGCAAGTGTTTTCTATAACTATACAGTAGAACAGTAGTAAGACTAGTAAGGGAAAAACATTATATCTCTGCTTTTTTAACTAATCTGGGGGGTTAGACTCAATTGAAATGTTGATTCAGATCAGTTTAGCTTCTGATGACTTTTTATGTTTCTTTCAAAAGTTTTAGTAAATTAAGCAAAGTAAGCTTAGGCTAACTGACTAGCTACTAAACGTTTTGGCTGATAAATATATTAACATGTGCTTTCTATTTGTAGTTCAACAAACTTGGTGGGGGAATGTGGTGGGCTTCATTCCCAGGTCAGTTTTTTTGGTTGGGGTTCCTGATGAGACGAGCTCGTGTGTCAGGAGAAGTCAGCTGTGCACATTTCGGGGAAGACAGACAGTGCGGGAGGCCGGCAGGACACCGGAAAGTGGGGGAGACATTGGACGGGGAGCTGCCCGGGGAGACTTCATTTGCTGTTTTGCATCTTGACTCAGCTTCTGCTGACACTGATTCACCAGCAGTCACCTGAGAAAGTGAAACAAAGACTGATGTATTCTATGGAGAAAGAAGATGTGGTATATCTACACAGTGGAATACTACTCAGCCATAAAAAAGAATGAAATCTTGCCTTTTGTAGCAGCATGGATGGGCTTGGGGGGCATTAGGCTAAGTGAAATAAGTCAGAGAAAGACAAATGCTGTATGAGAGCACGTATAGGTGGAATCAAAAGAATACAACAAACTAGTGAATATAACAACAAAGAAGCAGACTCACAGAGGGAGCAGACTAGTGGCTGCCTGGGGGGAGGGGGAGGGGGCAACACAGGTGTGGGGATTAGGAGGTACAAACTATTAGGTATAAAATAAGCTACAAGGATATACTGTCCAACACAGGGAATACAGCCAGTATTTTATAATAACTATAAATAGAGTACAACCTTTAAAAATTGTGAATCACTCTCTTGTACCCCTGTAGCTTATTAATATTACTGTACATCAACTATACTTTAATAAAATTTTTTTTTAAAAAAGATTAATCTATTTTACACTTTCCTTTGTTGTAGCTTGTACCCATCTGTGCAGTTCAGAAACCAGCAGGGTGTTCAGAATGATAGGCCAGTTAAGTTTGAAAGAGAAAGGAAAGGACATAGATTATCTCTTCAAGCATCGACTCTAGGATGGCACCAGAGCAGGATGGGGGCAGGACGCAGGCAGTGGCGTCCCCCCAGGGAGAGCCACTGGTACACAGGAGATGCTCCACAAGCCAATGTTGACGTTAGAGCATCTGGATTTGCAAACTGACTTCAAGACTACCTGTGGACCTTCACTGACTACTTTAGTCTTTAATCACTAAGCATCCGTCTGAAGCTCATGGGAAATTCATTTCTCATGAAAACTGTTATTCCGTTTGCTGGGTCTAATGGTTATTAAGCTCTTGTTGCAGGCGACCTGCAATCTGCCTCATTGCAGTTTTCACCTACTGTTCCCGGTTCTGCTAAATTTGACTGGAATTAGGGGGTGTTGGTGCCAAAGGGATCAGACTGCCCCCCACCCCATGCACTGTGTACTTGAGAATTTTGTAAGAATGTTCCTTCTACCTCAATATCTCCTCCTCCTGATACATTTTATGTTCAAATTACCTGCACCCCCTTTCCAAGACTGAGAAGGGCAGGGTTCAAATGCGCACATGCTCACATTCACCCACTCAGCCACTCTGCCAGATCCACTGTTTCTGGTTTTTGTGTATAAATGAAACTGTAAAAAAAAGCATCTGGTTTACAAAAAAAACAAATGTGTTGCTTTGTTTAAGTTGATTCGTTTAAGTGTCCTTGGTGAGAAATTCAGAAGGTACAAAAACACAGTAATTTAATTTGAAGTGATTGAAATTATAGGGATAAGAAATCAAATATTTGAATTAAACCACAACACATAGAATTTAATCCATGAAGGATATTGGTAGCCACTCTTTGTCTCTCCTATGATATCTCATCCAATTTAAAGGTAGAGAGGAAAAACCAAGAAGAAAGCAGCCCCAGAGCATATACAATAGTAATTTTACATGCAATTAGAACTAACAATTTCTTTTCATTTATAGAACACACTCCGATGACCTTTGAGGCTGGTGGCAAGATAGGACATTAGCTTATAATTATGCTTTGATTTGCAGTGGAAAATTGAAATGACTTACTCCCTCCTAGCTAAGAAACAGCAGAATGTTAGAATTAAATTATGAGGCGTTGCTGCCCTCCTCTGGTAAATTTTGGTATAACATTTCTAGAAAGGATTTTCACAAGAAACCACATTTTAAAAATCATTTTACACAATAGAAATGAATGTTTTCCTTTATGAATTTACACCTAATCTATTTAAAAAATCATTATTTCATGTGTTTTCTTTAAATTAAAAATGGCAGATAAATCTTTTGAAATCCAGATATAAATTAATGAGCCAGAAAATGTCAGAAAAACAATGCAGGCTGTTAATATCATGCATTTATACGACATTTTCAGAGAGCGCTTAATACATGTTTTCTCATTTAGTCTCACATTATGCCCAGGAGGAAGCAAATCATTATATATTTTATTTGCTCAGCTTCTTAGGTCTGTGGGTGCAGCTGGTAATTGATTTTTTTCAAATGCAAGAAGTAGACATTTAGTTTGTGTGCTTTCGTGATCCAGTTATGTGTTTCAGCCCACAATACCAGCAAGTGACAGTGCCTAAATATCTGTAAACAAATGATGAATTCTCTTGGAATAATAGTGATCCGCATTCAGAACCAAAGGGACAACTACACTGTTTAGGGATTTCCACCATTTCATCTTGTCTTTAAAATGAAAATTTTAGATCGAAAGGTGAGATAAGGCACCGCTTATATTTAATCATGATACACTTAGCATTGACACTTGCTCCCAATCAGAGCTTACTTTTTATTTTCGTGTGCAGAAGAGAAAATTGCATTTATTCTTTGCTTAAGGACTTGAGGAATTCCAGAGTGATTGCTGAACTCTGGTTTATATCCATGGCTGCACAAAGGGAAATCCAGATGGGGGATGTTTGCTTTGGATTTGTGCGAGAAATTTCCAGGGTTTTGTTTTTGTTTGTTTATTTCTCTAGTCTTTTGGAAACCACATTTTTAGGGTCTGTGGAAGGATATTCCTGACTACATATTTGGGTCATTTCATTAATAAGATTCACCTGGGTAGTGCAGCCAGCAAATTGTTAAGCCTCATTGTACTGCCGGGGTTGGGGGGAACCCAGTTGCCTTTTATATGTCTTATTTTATAAAGCCCAAGAGTGTTCTCATGTTAAAGTGTTTTACAGCATTTTGTTTTAGTGCTTAATAACTGAAGTCTAGGGCAAAAATCAAAGTGACTGTCTTTTACCTCATTGTAGCCTATAGCAACTAACATTCTGCTCCTAAAAGGGTGAGCTCCCTGAAGGAGGTTTTCATCCACTGATTCAGTGAACCCAGAAATACGTAGTGAAAGCCTTTTGTGAAGCAATCCTGGGCTGAGTCAACTAGATGTGGCTTTGTCTTCAAAGATCCTGGTCATGAAAATAGTTATACAGCAGATAAAGAGACAAGCACATTTACAATTGGGCTAAAAGCACCTGGAGAAAGAAAGAAGAGAATGCTTATTGAGAGAGAATGCCAGAGTTACCAGGCAATCAGTGAAGGCCTCCCTATGTGCGTGGTACCATATGTTATCGCATATCAGATGCGCTGATCATAAGATATATTGACATTCTACATCCCAGCAAGAAAAAGATGTGGCTAAACTATTACCCAACGCTTTCTTTCAACTAGAGTCTCTATTTAAACGTATCAGGAGAGATTATTCTTGACATGTTTAGATGTAGATTTTTAAAATCATATATCACCTCTGGGTGAACATAGAAAGGAAAATGTGAGCAAAATAAATTGGGGTAATTGGAAAACTTTCACACGTTCAGACTTCGGTTGGGGGTAAGTGGAACAAGAAGGAGCATAAAGACCTGGGCTAGAACTTGAGAGGAGCCGGCTGCTGGGAGAGCAGAGCGATGAGGCCACAGGTGTAGCTGGACACGCGGACAGGAGGCGCTTTGGGAGGAATAGCAGGGATGTTGATGACAATGACTCAGCAGAGCACAGAAGGAGGCAAGAGGGGAAGGAGTAAAAGAGCCTCATCCCAGAGAAGGTCCTGGGGACGTGGCCCTGGACTGGCGTGTGTATCATTCTCTGAGAAGAGAAGGGATCTGACCTTTGGAAGCACAGGAAGAATGGGAGCTGACCCAGGTAGGGTTTTAGATTTTTTTTTAAATAAATTTATAAATTTAGTTATTTATTTTTGGTTGCGTTCGGTCTTCGTTGCTGCGCGCGGGCTTTCTCTAGTTGCAGAGAGCGGGGGCTACTCTTCGTTGCGGTGCACGGGCTCTAGGAGTGTGGGCTTCAGTAGCTGTGGCTCGCGGGCTCAGTAGTTGTGGCTCGTGGGTTCTAGAACGCAGGCTCAGTAGTTGCAGTGCATGGGCTTAGCTGCTCGGTGGCACATGGGATCTTCCCAGACCAGCGCTCGAACACGTGTCCCCTGAGTTGGCAGGCAGACTCCTAACCACTGCGCCACCAGGGAAGCCCAGGGTTTTAGATTTGAGATGAAGAGATCACAGGGTTTCTGTCTGAAGTTTTCCAATCAACTGAACGTGAGGAAAAGTCATCTCCTGAAAAGGCGGATTTGTGGGGAAGAGTTACTGGAGGTTTGAGAATTGAGGAAAGCTATCAAATAATCTTTGCCAAAGAGCAAATGTCATTGGAGTAGAAAAGCTATAGTTTTGTTGGACAGATTGCAGGCCCACTGGAGCCCAGGGCTTATGTAATCTTGTGGGCTGGAGGGATCCAGCAACTATTTCCCACACGGGGACAAGCTAGAGATGGACGTGTTTTTTTCCCATGTTAGAGTTTGCCCAGCAACGATCTTCGGAGAACCATCAAGAGAGAGTGATTGCAAGGAAATAACCGTAATAAATACTGGGCCACACTCTCTGAGCACTTACTGCGTGCCAAGCTCTGTCTTAACCACTTGGCATAAATTTACCTGCTCAGCCCTTTCAACAGTACTCTGAGGTGGGAGGTATAATATTATGCACTAACGTCCCCATTTTACAGGTGAGCAAACTTAAGACACAGGCAGGTTAAAGAACTCGTCCAAGGTCACAACAGGTAAGTGTGAGAGCCCGGGATCAAAACATCATGGTCAGGATCCTGAGGCTCTGTTGGAAACCGCTGTGCTACAGTTCTTCTAATTATCATGCTTAATCCCGTGATTTCTGCAAGACACAGTCAGAAATAAGAAGAGAGGATACTTGTGGGTAGAAAGAAAATTGTAGCGTGCACAAAGGAGAGGATTTGGTAAGGTCCTTATTATCATTATATGTTAAGGGTTTAGATGTTCACCTGTCAGGGACCCAAAAAGAGGCAGAATCAATAGGACTTCAGGTCTGACTGAGGGAAGGAGGCGTCATCGAACAGCTTCAAGTTTTCCAGAGAGTTTCACTGGGTGTAGGAATCACCCATCAGGGTAGACGTTGGAAGACCGTAAGTGAGAATATGTTTGCGATTTTGGTGATTTTGAGTTTGAGATGCCAGAAGGAGATCTAGATGGAGAGCTTTAGCTGAGGTTCGATCACATGACTGTGAAACACAACGGAGACGTCGGGCTGGATTTCGCGACCACTGATAGTTAACCGGCTTGTCGCTTGTAGCTGTAGTCACGGAGGGGAAGGGCTCCCCGAGGGGCACAGCGACGGGAAGGGGTTGGGGGTCCCCGAGAGGGGCTGAGGAGGTGAAGGAAGAGGAGAGGAGGTGGGGACGACTGGGTGAGAGAAACCACGAGAGGAAACAGTTCAAGGAGAGGGAGGCACCCAGCGCGGCAGAAAGGCCAAGGAAGATGAAGATCAGCCTGTCCCCTGAGCTTATGGACCAGAAAGTTATTGGTGCCGTCGGTGAGAGACGTGACACTGAAGTCAAGGGGCAGGTGGTGGATTTCAGGGGCTGGGGAAGGGATGGGAAGGTGAGGGGGTAGGGATAGCAAGTACAAACAAGGCTTTGAAAACGCTTAAAGTGGAGGAAAGAGGCAGAGCCGGGGTCATTGGGGTCAAATGTTGGCTTTAAGATGGAGGATGAAGAATGTTTAAGTCAGTCGGGCTTAGAAGAATTCCCTAGAGAGGGAACAACTAAAGATACAAGAAAAACTAGAGAGCAAAGTCCCTGGAGATGCCAGGAGGGGGCGGTGTCCTGAGCGCACATGGGGAGATGGGACAGGCTGGGCAACATGCCCATGGCAACCGGGGAAGACTCGTCGTGTTTGACACACCTGATCAGGTACACGTGGGCTGGACGGTCACAGCAAGGGTTGCAAAATGAAACAGTTCCCCTGCAGTCGCTTGTCTTCTCTCTGAGGAGTGGAAGGAAGCTCATTTGCTGAAATCAGGTGGCTAATAAGAAAGTCAAGGGCGAGGCGGTCTGTATTTGCAGTGGTAGCAAGCAGCAGCATCGTATCCTGCTTTTTTTTTTTTTTTTTTTTACTGGCTGCTGGACACCAGCCCCAAAGTCAGTGAACAGCACGGTCGTTTTAGAAACTTGCTATAAGCCCTGACAGCCTTATATCCCCGCAGGCTAAAGCAGATTTAGAAAACTTTTTTTTTTTTTTTTTTTTTTTTTTTTTTTTTTTTTTTTTTTCTGGTGCTCTCAGCATCTTGGGTAAAATGTGGAGAAACCTCCATCAGGGATGGACTTTTGACCGGCAGGTATAACGGAGAGAATCTGAGTTACGGGTGTGGACAGCACAAAGAGCACAGTGGTGGAAGTGATGGTTCGTAGAATTTAAATTGGGGAAGGAAGGAAGGAAATAAATTCAGATGGGCCTGGTGTGGAGGTGCCGGGCGTGGACGTCCTCTCTCTGAATGCAGGTCTCACTGGAGTCAAGGAACATGTGCGTAACTGGTATGATGAGAAAAAAGGTGCTTAACTTGAAAATTGTGATCACAGTGGAACTTCCTGCTTCCCCATCCCTTTAAACTTTATACAGTGCAATCTTCTCCTGCTCCTGGGTGAAAATTCTTGCCTGTCCTGTGCCTTTTTTTGTTTGCTCGTAGGAAAGGGAGAATCCTACAGTCACTTCATGTTCTAAACACAGTTTTGATTCAGTGTTTAGAGCACTCATTCTCATGCGATAATCAAAATTCCAGATTTGAAGAGGATTACATCAGTTTCCCTCCTCTAGCTCCAGCCTGCTTCAGGATGCAAGACCAACAGAGGGGTGGGGGATTTTTCTCCCTCCTCTGTCTGTCCTTCAACTTATCATATACCCATCCCTGGTACTTCCTCCAGAATCCCCTTGTTTTATCTATTGATCTCAAATGTAGATTATTTTGATATTTTTCTACACCTCTACGTGTCTGCCTTTTTTCTATGTTAATGGCTATGTAGATTTGGAATGTGCAGCAGAATAATTTATCTAAGTGGTAAAAAATAACTATTCTCTTATCATTTCCCTTTTCCTTTCTTTTCATGCTGATGGCCCAGGCTTTGCCATGCACTCCCTCAAGAAAAGCGAAAGTAACTTGAATCCAACAGGTTTTCTGTCTTCTGTGGGAGAACTTAACCCTTTGTAGGGATCAACCTATATTCTTGGAGGAGGGGGGCAAAGAAAGCGGGCTTCTGAACATGAAGATAGAGGGAAGGCGGAGCCTGGAAGGCACCCAGAGGAAGGGGATCCAGAATCCAGACGTTTGCAGCCTGTCCTGTGTTGTGGTGACAAAGTAACACAAACTGGGTGGATCAGAACCAGTGTTTGGGATTGACACATATACACTAATATGGATAAAATAGATAACTAATAAGAACCTGCTGTATGAAAAAATAAAATAAAATAAAATTCAAAATAAAGGAAAAAAAAAAAAGAACCAGGGTTAAACAATCTGCCCAAATGTGGATATTTTCCTTTTTTCTGCTGAATATCCACTATAACAACGACAACAAAGGGAGGAAGATTTATAATATTGATATATAAGTTATCATGCCTATCTCAGAGGACAATCTTGCCCTACTTTCACCCAAGAAGATCTGGGTCTGTGAACAGACTTCATTCTGTGATTTGGTGTGATGGCATAAATTCTCACTGCAGGCATTCATATTGGGTTTCAAGAGAGTTTCAGTTAGATAAATCAGTTCACACTTTGGTACACTGCCCACCTATTTAATGCCCATGTACAATACAGCCAATGAGTCACCTCCTCCTACGCCTTTAGAACAAAATACAGTGACGAACACCACACTCCTGCTTCCCATTTCCGTAATCTCACATTCTTGTCCGTAGCGTCTCAGCACTTCCATGTGGCTTCGTCACTCAGCTTATCACTTCTACAATCAAGATACCCATTTCTATGGATGCATCTCCCACAGTTCTCCTTGGCTACAGATCCGTTGCACGTCAGTTACCAACGAGCTTTCCAAGGATGCTGTCTGTCTCACCCACGCCTTTCTAATAGCTTACTAAACTGAGTGTCTTCGAGACCCTGCCAGATGACGTAGTAAAGAAGAAAGTAAAATATTTGTGTATAATAATCTACCCCAACATTGTTATCCCCCAGGCTTTTAGATTTCCTTCTCTGCCTTATGGCGGTTCTAGAATTTCAGCCCCATTAAGTTCAGTACATTGTTCAGTCCAGTCATCCAAGTGAACTGTTTCATCCACTTCCAGCTGCTTGAGCTAACACATTAAATTTAAATTCCCGGGAAAGTGTACCCCAAACAATAAGCTTGGTCTGAGCCAGCATTATATTGGTCTTATGGGTCTAGCAATCTCAGAATCCATTCCCACACATATTTGCTACTTTTCTGCCAGTATAAATTGGCCTGATTTAGCAATGATTTGTGTGTACAAGTTGTCTCTTCCAAGATCAAACTTTGCACTACCCCACACAGAGTATGCTGGAAGATGCTTGCATTTAGGAGTCTGGAGGAAGGAGCATTCATGGTAACCCCATCAACAGACCGCCTCTGCTGAGATCTCACACGGGCTCTAAGCTCGGTGGCCAGTCTCCTCGGACAGGGGGAGGGGGGGCCCGTCTGATGGCCAAGTCACTCTGCAGGAACTGGCGTTCCAGACTCATGTTCATCCTCATCCAAAATCTCATGGTCCCCCTCCTTATTCACCCTTCTCCTTGCCTCACTTAAGAAATTCGGCAACTGTGCATTCAACTTGCTTTGTAAATGTACAACCTGAATAATGTCCTGTCTGGTTGGAGTCTTTAGCGATGATCTACTGTGGCTGTAAGAAAGAAGACATTTTTTCCTTTTTCTCTTTTTTTGCCTGTAAACGTATATTCCTTTTTTATTTTTAAAATTTTTATTTGAGTATAGTTGATTTACAATGTTGTGTTAGTTTCTGCTGTACAGCAAAGTGAATCAGTTATACATACACATATATCCACTCTTTTTTAGATTCTTTTCCCATATAGGTCAGTACAGAGTATTGAGAAAAGTTCCCTGTGCTATACAGTGGGTCCTTATTAGTTATCCATTTTATATGTAGCAGTGTGTATATGTCAATCCCAAACTCCCAATTTATCTTTCCCCCTCCCTTTCCCCGCCGGTAGCCATAAGTTTGTTTTCTACATCTGTGACTCTGCTTCTGTTTTGTAAATAAGTTCATTTGTACCATTCTTTTTTTTTTTTTTTCTTTTTGCGGTACGCGGGCCTCTCACTGCTGTGGCCTCTCCCGTTGCAGAGCACAGGCTCCAGACGTGCAGGCCCAGCGGCCATGGCTCACGGGCCCAGCCGCTCCGCGGCATGTGGGATCCTCCCGGACCAGGGCACGAACCCGCGTCCCCTGCATCGGCAGGCGGACTCCCAACCACTGCGCCACCAGGGAAGCCCATGTACCATTCTTTTTCAGATTCCACATATAAGCTATATCATATGATATTGGTTTTTCTGTGTCTGACTTGTTAACTCAGTATTTTTAAGTCCACTAATTCTCTGACTTACATTTCTCTGACTATAAATTGAGTTGGGAGTTTAAAGCCCTGCCCTATCTTTTTCTTTCTTTAAGATCTCCACTGCAGTCAGACAAAGAAATTCCAGCCCACAGTCCTTGTGGCCACCATATGTGGATAAATACTGTGATATTCAGATGCACCACATTCTTTGTATCCTGATACCTTTCTTTTAACCAGCAGGTCATCCCGAGCAACCATAGGTGAAAATTTCTCTTGGCATATTCATACACCCAAAATTGTTTTGGATAAATACATTTGGGACCTTCCAACTTTAACTGTTAAACAGATGTCTTTACTGAAAGAGTTCTCTAAACTTGCATATACTAAAGTGCAATGTGTATAAAAAATCATTTTCCCAGACAATCTTATTGAAGGCAGCTTCCTGGCACCTACTTAGGAAGTGGAACTCTGAGTCTCAGTGTCTTATTTAGCCCCCTTTGATGTACCTGGATTAAATTCTTGGAATGTCTTCCTGTATTATTTTTCCATTGTTGTGTAAGAATTTACCACCAACCTAACTGCTTAAAAATATCCACATCTATCTTCTCACAGTTTCTGTGGGTCAGGAGTCCAGGCTTGGTAAACCAGGTCCACTCTTAGACTCTCAAAAGTCATCAGTGAAGTGTCGATTGGGGATGCAGTAACGAGGCCCAACTGGAGAGAGATCAACTTTTGTTTGGAGAATTCTGTTCCTTGGGTTGTAGGACTGAGGGTTTCAGTTTCCTGTGATTGCTGGTCAAAGACCACTGTCAGCATCCAGAGCCTGTCTCCAGCTCCTCACCGTGTGGGCTCCCCGACAGGCTCCCCAACACAGGCAGCCTGGTCCTTCAGAGCTGGCACACAGGGTGGGGACCTCAGACTGCCAGACATCTTATATAGCATCATCCTGTCATCACATACACACAGCACATACATCTGTCACCTTTTCCCGATTCTGGAGTTAGAAGAAAGTTACAGAACCCTCCCCGTAGCCTCCACGTACACACACTCAAAGGAGGGGATTACCCAAAACACTGAAACAGGAGATGGGGATCATATGTAGGTCTCTCGAGTATTTCCACCACTCTTCCCTCTGTGGAACGGTCTATTGTTTCAGCTGTTCACAGTCTACTCATTCCCTCACTTGGTTGATGGTTAGGTTTGTCCGTATTAAACCTAGGCCAGGCTGTCTAGTTCCATTTTATGTTACTGGTCCCTTCGGAAAAGACTGCAGCTAGATGTGAGTCCATCGTAGCTGACCCAACAGAGTTTTCTTATTTTTCTCTTTCTGCTGTTCCCATTACCGACTCTTTACCCCCAAGAACGTTCCTGCTTCAGGTCTAGATGCAAAAATGTCCCAGGGAGGCATGAGAAGCAGGAAGTGAGTCAAGTCCTGGAACACGGAGGTGTCACGGGGAAAGTTTAGAGCCAGGAAATTCTGCAGCACTCAGCAAAAGGAACTCTCCGAGCAAACCCAGCAGACTCCCCCTTGTCGCCAAGCTGACACCCTCTTCACATGGCACACATTGCCAGCTATCAATATTCCACTGTGTAGAAAACATTTCCAGGAATCATCCACTCTGGTCCAATAGGACAGCACATTTAAAAAGTCAATGTCTGCTTCTCTCAAGCTGTTTCTAACTGACTTCTCCATGCCATGATTTGTGAGTGCCCAGGAAATATCAATTTTAAGATTAAGCAAAGCAAATGTAACTGTTAAGGTGAATCGGGTGCCCAAAATACCTAGGACACATACCAAAGCCAAACAAAAACGACTTGGGGCAATTCACACTTTTGTAGTCTCTCTACTTATTTCTCCCCCCATTAGCATGGATAGTTGACAACAGCTCTTTGAAGTTTCACAGCAGCATTTATACAACCCTCCCCAACTCAAAACACTCAGCAGTGCTTGTGGTGTTCTCTGCATTGCACATGCCTTCTTAACTAATTTGCTTTACTATCTTTCCAAGGTGTGTCCCTTCCGATCTGAATAACTTGGAACCAAGTGGCCCATTTGGCTCAGTGGAGTATTCCTACTGGCTCATAACCCTGCAGTACAATTGACTACGTTGAGGGTAAAACATTTCTCTGTCAGCGTTTTCTAATAACATTCTCTCTCCTGACCACTGGGCAGCTCATTACTCTCTAGGTAGAACAGAGAACATAAAAAAAAAGATGTTCATTATTTTTCATAAACTAGTTTTTTTACCTAGAACTATATTTTAAATATAGGAATTCTGGAACTTTTGGAAAGAGAATTGGTTATGATCCAAAAGTTGATATTAAAGTCGGTGGGCTGGAGTATTTAATGCATTTTACCATCAATGCAACGATACACATTGTGGTTCAATTGCTGGCATAGTGATAATAACCACCGTTTATTGACGGTCTACTCTTTGTTAAGTGCCTCCTACGATTTGTCTACTGAATGTCTTTCATTGTCCCACTCTTCCCCTAAATGTCTACGTTTTCTCTTTTCCAGAGGTTGGAAAACATGTTCTGTAAAGATTGCAGGTGGTAGATAGCTTAGGCCCTGAAGGCTATCCATCACACTCCAAGGTGCCATTTTGTGGAAACAGTCATAGACAACATGTATATAAATGGGGCCGTGTGCCAGTAAGACGTCCTTTATGGAGATTGAAATTTGAATTTCACATACTTTTCACGTGTCATAAAGTGTTATCTTTTTTTCAGCCATTTATGATTTTTTTAAAAATTGCAGTAAAAACACTTAACTTGAGACCTAAAAATTTTCCACCATTAACAAGATGTGAAAGTCATTCTTAGCTCACAGGCTATACAAAAACAGGAGGCAGCAGGTTTTGACCCCCAGGCCATCATTTGCTGATTTGCATGGGTTTCCTTTCAGTTCCTTGATGCTACTGAACTCCTCCCTCTCCCCTTCCTGTATTCGTGTCCTTCCCTCTCCTTACTCGATAGAGTGGTGATGAACCCTGAAAGCACCAGTGTGTTTATTCCTAGGTTATATTAAAGCAGTAGTCGGACCCCAGGCCAGCTGCGCGTCTCTGGTTATGAAAGGGTCTCCAGTACTGAGTGGTGGGATGGGACGTGCAGAATTGCCCTCATTAAGAATATTCTGAACTCACTTTATACCACAGATGATTAGTGAAGTCAGTATACCTCTTTTCCAGGGAGAGTGCATTCATTCAATTATAAGCACCTTTAAAAGAAAAGCTCCATAATCTTATTATTTAAAAGTACTCTTCATAAAAATGTTAATTTTCATTAAGAACCAAAACTTAGTTTTGAGCAACTGTGATCTTTTAGGTTATAGGGGAAATATTGTTTTCATACCATGGGGACAATTCACATAATAGACTGAGTAGGTAGTTCATTTTGCAGCTCATAATTTTCTTCATCTTTGGCCCACCTTCAGATTCACAAATGCCTTTATGATTTCATGACATCCTTGCAGGATTTTTTTTTTGTATTTCATTTCCCTGAAATTCTTTTCTAAGTTGTAAATTGCTATGGTAATGCTGTAGTTTTGTTTTGTTTTTTTGCGGTACGCGGGCCTCTCACTGTTGTGGCCTCTCCCGTTGTGAAGCCCAGGCTCCGGACGCGCAGGCTCAGCGGCCACGGCTCACGGGCCCAGCCACTCCGCGGCACGTGGGATTTTCCCGGACCGGGGCGTGAACCCGCGTCCCGTGACCCCGCGTCCCCTGCATCGGCAGGTGGACTCTCAACCACTGTGCCACCAGGGAAGCCCAATGCTGCAGTTTTGATAGTGTTTCCTCTTTGTTGTTTGCTAGTAGCTAGTGATGCCTACTTGAGTTTATTAGAACTACAACTTCATTTTTTCAAATAATGCTGTATTACCTCTAACCTATTTGTGTAACTCAGAAGACATAGCTTCAACTGTAGCCAAATATTTGTGATAACAAATATTGATGGACATAAGTATGGATTTCAGGGTATAGTCCTTGAAAATGCGCCATAATATTCTCTTTGGTTTTTGGTTAAGAGTGGTTGTTTATGTATAAAGCAGTCACCCCATGACTCAGAATGGTATTGACTTATTGTGTTAATGAATACGGACACTTGTTCCCTTGCACAATATATTGTGAGGATTTCAGAGTTTTGCAACAGATTTTTTTTTATCAAGATATGAGGAAGTAAAAGTTTGTGCCTCTTGTATAAAAACAAAACAATAAATAATGAGCTGTCACAACTAGGCCAATTATTTTATTCCTTCCAAATTAGTTTCCTTACCTGAAGGAAAAACAAAGCAAAAATGTAAAGCAAAACAATTTTTAAAAACATTTCCAAAGCATCTTCCATCTTAAAAGTCCTCATCTTCCTCCCACTGTTTTTTTTTCTTTCTTTCTTTCTTTTTTTTTTTTTCAGTACGTGGGCCTCTCACTGTTGTGGCCTCTCCCGCTGCGGAGCACAGGCTCCAGAGGCGCAGGCTCAGTGGCTATGGCTCGCGGGCCCAGCCGCTCCGCGGCATGTGAGATATTCCCGGACCGGGGCACGAACCCGTATCCCCTGCATCGGCAGGCGGACTCCCAACCACTGCGCCACCAGGGAAGCCCCACCATTGCTTTTGTATTTCACTTACAGCTATTGAGCAAATGATTTTAATTAGCACACAACTGTGGCTTCTCCAACTGTGTTCTTAACTCTGGCTTCAGGTGTGAAAGAAAGGAGAGTCCAGATTTTAATCACAAGACACCTCTGAACAAAATTCCTTCAAAATAACTCCAAAATAAAATGTTTATCAATAAATCATGCCATGTCCTCAATATCAATAACATTATTCTATCAATATCAATAAATAATGCTAACACATTTACTGCATGTATTGTTTAAAATTTTTCTTGCAAAAATAAAGACATTAAAAGCTATAGCATATTGCCACCGTTTGTAGCATTTCTCTGTATTCAGTTTCCTTTAATGGGATCATACTCCAGTCGAGGGAGGTAGCTGTCAGAAAGGGATGATTTTGCCCTTTGGGGCATATTTGGCAATATCTGAAGATGTTTTCAGTTATCACAGCCCAACAGGGGTGGGGAATGGGGGTGCTACTGACATCTAGTGGGTGGAAACAGGGATATTGCCAGAAGGCCCCCCAATGCACAATACAGCCCTCACAACAAAGAATTACTGACCCCAGAAGGTTGGTAGTGCTAATATTGGGGGGGAAAAGGCATTAGTCATGAATGGGGTCACAGGGACAATTTTATTTCTTAAATGAGGCATTGCGAAACCTGGTGACGGTAAAAAGAAGCCTCAAGAAGTTTCTGCGATACAAACCTAAAAAGAAAAAAAATCAAGAATCTGAATATACAGGAAGAAAAACTTATTTTAAGTTTAAAAGTCAACTTGAGTTTAGAGGAAAGAATTAGCTCCCAAATAATGATTCTCAGAAAGTCAATTTATGTTTAGTTGATGGTCAGAACAGGGCATTCTATGAAAAATTCCAGAATAACCTCTTGTCATGTGAAATCCAGTCGGGTGGTTGATACAATCCTTTTGGTTTGACAAAACAAAGACATCCGAGAGAATTATGATTATTCCTTGGGCACAATCTTACTGGTACCAAATATTTGAATAAATAACTGAAAAAAATCAGTATTAAATTATGTTACTAATGAGAGCCAGTTTGTAGATATTGTTCCTATAGACAAACAAGTGCTCTTTGTTGAATTCAACAAAGCTGTAATTAGGTCTATAGATTAGGTCAAAGAGACTAATCAGATAATGCACACATTTGCACAGGAGAATGAGGGGGGAAATAGTATAAATCTAAACTCGTTTGTCAGCAAATGAACACAAAAAAACTTGAGTCACTTATTAATAGTGATCAGCATTGATCCTGTGGGCAAATAATATTTGTTATGGGTTAAATTGTGTCCTCCTAAAAGGTTGAAATCTTAACCCCAGGTCCTTGTGGCAATTGGGTCTTTGCAGATGTACGCAAGTTGAGATGAGGTTGTTAGGTGGGCTCTAATCCATTGTGACTGGTGTCTTTATAAGCAGAGGAGAGACTCAGAAAGGAGAACAGCATGTGAAGACACGGAGACCGGAGGATGAAGAGGACCACTTGATGACAGAGGCAGAGATTGGAGTGATGCTGCCACAAGCCAAGGAGCACCTGGGGCCACCAGAAGCTGGAAGAGGCAAGGAAATATCTTCCTGTAGAGATTTCAAAGGGATCCTGGCCCTGCCAACACCTTGATTTTAGACTTCTAGCTTCCTCAACTGTGGAGGAATAAATTTCTGTTGTTTTAAACCACGCAGTTTGTGGCACTTCATTTGAGCAGCCCTAGAACAAATATACGGATTTATTTAACTGAGAAATTCTCTATGTGGGGATAGGGTAGGGGGATTTTCCCTTCCTGAAAAGTCAAAATAATCAAAACTGTGGAATTAAATAGTTTCCTCCCCTTTGAAGTGTGATCTAAGCAAACTACATAGGGATTAGATGGCACCATCTTCTGGGCAGCTGTTTTAATTTTTCAACCTGTTGAAAAGATACTTTTCCTGCTTCTGATAATAAAAACCAAGCTATTGAGCACCGAATGTGCTAGATTTCCTGGGAAGATGGCTATATATCCAAATAATTACAATACAAAACAAAAGACTTAAAGCACCACAATCTAGGATAAAAAAGGGAGGAGCAATTACAGTTTTTATAAAGTGAATTAAAAATTAATCCAGTGCATATTATTTTACTTTGTAAAGTATTGAAATAAATTCAAATCTCAACTCTCAATAAAGTATTTCATTCAAATAATTTCAGGTTAATTTGCATCTCTGGGCAGTTATATTCTAGAAAATTTATAGATAAATAGATTTTTTTTTTTTTTTTGCGGTACGCGGGCCTCTCACTGCTGTGGCCTCTCCCGTTGCGGAGCACAGGCTCCGGACGCGCAGGCTCAGCAGCCATGGTTCACGGGCCCAACCGCTCCGCGGCATGTGGGATCCTCGCGGACCAGAGCACGAACCCGCATTCCCTGCATCGGCAAGCGGACTCTCAACCACTGTGCCACCAGGGAAGCCCAGATAAATAGAGTTTTATACACACATTATATATACAATAGTATCTGTAATTAGTACCACTATTTGCCAAAGAAGAAACATGAATTGGTGTTTACAGCTAGAAAGTCTATGTTACAATTTTATGAAATTGTACAGAAAATGAAAAGCAATATACATAAATATTTATATGTTCTTCATACATATTTAATTTGATCAAGATACTTTACTCATTAAACATAAAAAGTACATGTATATGCACATATATTAATGGTTGCAGTATTCCACATAATTCTTTTTGGTTTATTTGGTCTTTTTTAGAGATGACCATGTAAGGAAACATTGACCAACATTAACCTATTTAGGCATTATTCTTCTAGGGTTTTTTTAAAGGTACTTTGGGATGATTCCCTTTATTTTTGATGTATTCAGAGATTTTTGAGTTAATGTATTCATTAAAATGGTGAAAACCCTCTATGATTTTTATTTCATTTTCTGCTGTCTCAACACACAAAATCCCACAGGAACATAACTAAATTGATAAATTGTGCACTGGTATTGACTGTCAATAGAACTTCAAATTTTGGGGAGAAATCAATTCAAACAAATAAAAAGACATCTACTTGTCTTTTTTATGGGCATCTACTTGTTAGACTTTGAATTTATGGGCATCTACTTGTTAGACTTTGCAAAGGAAAAGAAATGAAAATTGTATTGAGCTGCTACTAATTGTTCAACTATCCTGACTGACAGGACCCACTGATTCTTTCAGCCATGTTAATGAAGGATATACTGTTTTTAGTTTTCTTTTTCATATAAAATTAAATGGCACTGATAGAAGCGTAATGCTGGGCCCCTAAAATGAGTTGGGCAATGTTCCCTCCTCGTATTTTCTGAAAGAATTTGTATAAGATTGGTGTTATTTTTTTCCTAAATGTTGGAAGGATTCACTAATAAAGCCATCTTGTACTAGAGTTTCCTTTTTTGGAAGGTTCTGAACTTTGAATTCAATTTTATTTAATAGAGACATGGCTACTTGAGTTATCCATTTCTTCTCAAGTGAGCTTTTGTAGTTTGTAAGCTCTTTAATCATGTAGACAAAGTGAAGATCATTGTTAATGGGACAGGTTGAAATTATATTTTACATGATAGGATGACTTTTCTGATATTTAATCCTAAAATATATAACCTCAATCTAATAATGAGGAATAATCCAACAAATTCTAATCAGGGGAATATCTAAAAAATAGCTGGCCTATCACTTTTGGACATGTCAAGGTCGGGAAAGTAAAGGACCTACTGAGGAACTATTTCAGACTGAAGCTGACAAAATAGATGTGACAATTTAATGCAACATGTGGTTCTGAATTAGTTCTTTTATGCTAAAGGCCACTTTGGGGACAAAGGGTGAAACTTGAATAGAATGCAAAGATTAGATGGTAGTAAGTACCAATATTAGCTTCCTGATTTTGAAGAGTGTTTTGAAGTTATAAAGGAGGATATTTTTATTCATAGAAAATACACACAAAATGTTGAGAAATGATGAGGCTTCAGGTGGCAATTTATTCTCAAATGGTTTGAAGAAAGTGGGAGAAAAAGTTGATTTTACTTTTCTTGCAACTGTTCTACAAGTTTGTGATTGTTTCAGAGTAACAAAAAAGACTGCAAAGTTTTCCATAATCAGAAATAAATTTTATTAGGAAAATAGGAACCCTAAATTAAAAGGGTTAAAATGACTAAGGACTCTCTCAAGATTATTATATTTAGAAATACCAGCTACAATATTTGGGCAAATTTGGAACAGTTTGATTAGTGAACAAGTGACCTGGCTTTCTGGCATTTTTATTTGATAATAAAATGAGAATTGTAGTTCGAATGTTCATTAGGTAACAAAAATCTACACTTTTAATTTTATTATCTAAAGTATTAGGTAATGTTTCATTTTCATTAAAATTCTAATGTGTCTCTATTCTTTTATAGTATTTTTATTACATAGTTATATTTAACTGTGGGCCAGTGAGATTTGGGGGTCCCTCTGAGGCAGGTAAGTGAAAACTACCTAAACATTGAGTTCATGCTCTTGAGATACAGATGTGGTATCTGTAAGTAAGCTACTAATATGGTAGGCAGGTAAGGTTACTTTAACTGATTAATTCTCTAATGCTAAGTAATGTTGAAATAAATTGCTGTTAATTATTTCCAAATCTCACTGTATATAATTTAGTTACTATTGGCAAAGTTCCTGGTCTCTTCAGTGTACACTGAAATGGAGACATTCTATTAAGTGGAAATGTACTAATATAAATCTGGGAATTGAGTTTTGACCTTTATATAGATAATCCCAGATAACCTAAATACAGGTTTATTAGTTTAACATTTTCAAACATGTTGTTCCTCAACCAGATTTATGTTGAACAACTTCCCTATTATAACGACTATATATAGATTCTTTCATTTCTAATGAGTTCTTGCTTAGTGTGTTAGCTCATAAATAAGCTTGGGCTTTTCATGACAGTCCCATTACCATAATGAATAATGCAAATAATTTGCGATTTTTGCGCATAAAACTTAGCTGATGTTATTGAGATACTTAATTTTGGCTTATTCTCAGAATGTAAGCTAAAAACCAGGATAATCTATTATATCCAGAATCTTCTTTATGTTCACATGATGCAATTGTACTTATTATATCATCTAATTGTAAAGGGAGAGCAATGAATAATTCTTCCCTTACTAATTGGTAAAACCAACTAGCAATGTTTCCCAAACCTGTTTATTACATACTATTTTGGAAAATAGAGGCAAATCTTAAAGAATTCACAAGTTAGAATGACCAAGTTTAAAACAATAAAACCCAGAATGTATCTTTTTAAAAATTATACATCTGGCTATCTTTGGTTCTGAAAATCAAGTGAAAAAAAAAAAAAGATTAAAGAGTCACTTAGAAAAACTAAATGTTTTCTTAAAACATAGGTGTTTATGAAATTGTGGGAATTTTCCTGATTATCCCAACACGGGTTGACTTCATGGAGAATTTCCAACCGCATCCACGAATGACTGATGTTGTCACTGAGCTGCATGTGGTGTTGAGTTTATAATGAGACATTCTGTAAGTTTATGTGTCCTTAGTAATATCACGAGTGTTCTCTCTTTTAATATATTTCCCTCTGGAGAACAGCAATTTTCTCTATCAATTTTGAGAGAATGAATCGTAATCACTAAACTGTTGGGCACAAAGATAATTTGGTCCTTTGCCAATAACAGAGTACATAAAATGAGATGTATGGTTTCCAATTCCCTTTCAGCCATGTGCCTGTAGCTTTCACTGTTATAAACTTGTCAGAATAGGAGATGATATCTATTATTCATCTTGACCAGCGCCCTGAACACTATGGTAGTTTATTTCAATTAATGTCAACTGGTTTACTTAGGAATTCCACAGCCATGTGGTATGATCATATTTAATCACTATTGAACCCAAATTTTCATTCTAAGAGGATTGACGACTATAAATCTGTGGTTAGAACACTTTATAAATTCTCTAACCTTGAGGACCAAAAGGCAAGAACAGAAAAATAGAAAACCCTCTCACCAGACAATTTTACTATATTTCTCAGATATTCTTGACAATTAAAAATGCAATTTATTTTTATTATTTAAAGCTAAAATTGAATGTTAAACAATTTCATCTACCTGGGCCTCCTCCCAGACTGACAGCAGGATTATACTAAGTGTTCTTTAAGGAGAAGCGGAAGGGCCTGTTGTTAGAAAAATCATACTTGAGTCCAAGCACACACGTTGACTATTTGTGTGACCCTGATCCATTTCCACACTCTCTCTGAGACTTGAGCCACCTTCAAAAATTTAGGTTAAAAAACACCTCTTATGCAGGTTTGTTGTGAGAACCAGAAATGAATTATGAACAACGCCTGACCCTGACAGATGCTTAGAGAAAAATGACGTCTCCCTTTAGCTTTCTTTGTCCTTCAGGGCGATCTGCCCCCAAATTACCCATTTCCCCCCAGAGGTCTTCTTTTCCAAAGCAGTCATCATTGTCGTGTTTCGAAAGTGGGTGTAACTTTCCCACACTGTCCCCTTCACCTGGATTGATATGGCAGAAGGACAGGAAAAAAGCCTGGGCCTTGGAATTAGCCACGGCAGAGGTACCCACCGAATGTTAAAGGGAGCAAAAAGTAAAATTCTGTTGAAATTTTGTTGTCTACCTTTTAGAGCAGCTGTTATCCTAACTATCAGCACACATCATGCTGCCAGGAGGTATCACCCACAGGATGCCTGCTAACATCTCTAAGTGGACACAGGTTGGCCATGGTCCTAAGTCTATTCTTTCTTCTTCCTGGCTTTTTTTTTTTTTTTTTTTTTTACGCGGGCCTCTCACTGCTGTGGCCTCTCCCGTTGCGGAGCACTGGCTCCGGATGCGCAGGCTCAGCGGC
>NW_006791400.1:225195-259802 GCF_000442215.2 Lipotes vexillifer | reverse complement strand
TTGAGGTACGTGGGCCTCTCACTGTTGTGGCCTCTCCCGTTGTGGAGCACAGGCTCCGGATGCGCAGCCTCAGCGGCCATGGCTCACGGGCCCAGCCGCTCCGCGGCACGTGGGATCCTCCCAGACCGGGGCACGAACCTGCGTCCCCTGAATCGGCAGGCGGACTCTCAACCACTGCGCCACCAGGGAAGCCCCTCCCTGGCTTCTTTATTTGATGACTGCTCACTCTGGAAAACCGAGATTCCTTTCTTTTTCTTTTTCTTTTTCTTTTTGTCTTTTTCTTTTTGCCTTTCACTTGTCTTTATCAGTCATACTCAGAAAAATAACCAAGACCCGTTAACTCTACATCATAATATTTCTCCAGTTCACTCCTTTCCTCTGTCTCATTTGCTGTTGAATTTGTTCAGACTCTCATTATATCTCATCAATGTGACAGTCCTTTCCTGCCTTACTTCCCTCAGTCTGTGTTATCTCCTGCTGCCAGGGAAAAAAATTTTAATGCATTAAGTTCATTATGCAGTATTAGTTTATAAGAATTTTCTAATGACTTTCTCTTACTTTGAGGGTCAGATCCAAAATTTGAGGCTGGGTTATAAGACCAGACTCTCGTGTCTTCACCTGTGAGGCTCTCCCGCATCTCTCTGTGCTCTGCAGGAAAGTTCCTTCAGCTTCTGTGTCTTTGCAGATGACCACAATTTCTGTCTGTCCTTTGATTGTTCAACACCTATTTGATTATTAAGATGTGACTTTAATCTGTGAAACTTTAATTTTTGCCAATCAGAGTTCAATGCTTCGAGTCTAGTTTGCCACGCTCTTTTTAAAATAAATTTATTTATTTATTTATTTTTAGCTGCGTTGGGTCTTAGTTGCTGCGCGCAGGCTTCCTCTAGGTGCGGTGAGCGGGGGCTACTCTTGGCTGCAGTGAGCGGGCTTCTCATTGTGGTGGCTTCTCTTGTTGCGGAGCACAGGCTCTAGATGCACGGACTTCGGTAGCTGTGGCGCATGGGCTTTAGTAGTTGTGGCTTGTGGGCTCTAGAGCACAGGTTCAGTAGTTGTGGCGCACAGGTTTAGTTGCTCCGCGGCATGTGGGAACTTCCCGGACCAGGGCTCAAACCCGTGTCCCCTGCATTGGCAGGTGGATTCTTAACCACTGCGCCACCAGGGGAGTCCCTAGTTTGCCATGCTCATGACTTATCTTTGCCTTATAATTGTATGTGCTTCTTCCACTCTGGTCTAAGAACTGGAAAAACAAACATACGTCTTTTGTATCTGTTTCCCCAAAGGCCTAGCTTAGTCCCACTGACATGGAGGACTCTCAGTTTTGTTTTCTTTTTCCCAATAAAGGAATGAAGGTCATGAATGTAGGTAGTCTATATGTCTGTTGCACGTAAATGAATGAGTGGAAATGTAAAATATGCCTCTACTCTTCTCAAAATAAAAATGTTAGGTATGGATTTTAATCTTCAGGTTTTTTTCCCTTTCTGGAAACTTCCATAAAGCATAAAAGAAGTCTCTGTAATGGCTATACAGGAAAAGAATCTAAAAAAAAAAAGAGTGGATATATCTGTATGTATAACTGATTCACTTTGCTGTACACCTGAAACGAACACAACATTGTAAATCAACTATATTCCAATAAAAATTTTTTAAAAACATAAACGAAGAAAAGAAATGTATTTAATGCTACATTTGACTACCATAAGAGACATTTTTATCACCCATAAATTTTATTGAGGGACCAGAGACTTGGCACCACACGCAACATGTTTGCCATGTGGCTGCCAGGGTCTTGGTGCTCCGGCCGGGTGTCAGGCCTGGGCCTGTGAGGTGGGAGAGCCGAATTCAGGACATTGGTCCACCAGAGACCTTCCAGCTCCACGTAGTATCAAATGGCGAAAGCTCTCCCAGAGATCTCTATCTCAGCGCTAAGACCCAGCTCCACTCAATGACCAGCAAGCCACAGTGCTGGACATCCTATGCCAAACAACTAGCAAGGAGGGAACACAACCTCACCCATTAGCCTAAAATCATACTAAGTTCACAGACACCCCAAAACACACTACCAGACATGGACCTGCCCAGCAGAAAGACAAGATCCAGCCTCATCCACCAGAACACAGGCACCAGGCCCCTCCACCAGGAAACCTACACAACCCACTGAACCAACCTTACCCACTGGGGGCAGACACCAAAACCAATGGGAACTATGAACCTGCAGCCTGCAAAAAGGAGATGCCAAACACAGTAAGTTAAGCAAAATGAGAAGACAGAGAAACACACAGCAGATGAAGGAAAAGTAAAAACCCACAAGACCAAACAAATGAAGAGGAAATAGGCAGTCTACTTGAAAAACGATGCAGAGTAATGATAGTAAAGATATCCAAAATCTTGGAAATAGAATGAAGAAAATACAAGAAACGTTTAACAAGGACCTAGAAGAACTAAAGAGCAAACAAACAATGATGAACAACACAATAAATGAAATTAAAACTTCTCTAGAAAGAATCAATAGCAGAATAACTGAGGCAGAAGAACGGATAAGTGACCTGGAAGATAAAATAGTGGAAATAACTACCACAGACAAGAATAAAGAAAAAGAAGGAAAAGAAATGAGGACAGGCTCAGGGACCTCTGGGACAACATTAAACGCACCAACATTCGAATTATATGGGTCCCGGAAGAAGAAGAGAGAAAGAAAGGGACGGAGAAAATATTTGAAGAGATTATAGTTGAACATGGGAAAGGAAGTTTCCCATGTTATAGTTATAGTTTCTAACATGGGAAAGGAAATAGTCAAGTCCAGGAAGCGCAGAGAGTCCCATACAGGATAAATCCAAGGAGAAACATGCCAAGACGTATATTAATCAAACGATCAAAAATTAAATACGAAGAAAAAATATTAAAAGCAGCAAGGGAAAAGCAACAAATAACACACAAGGGAATCCCCACAAGGTTAACAGCTGATCTTTCAGCAGAAACTCTGCAAGCCAGAAGGGAGTGGCAGGACATATTTAAAGTGATGAAAGGGAAAAACCTACAACCAAGATTACTCTACCCAGCAAGGATCTCATTCAGATTTGACAGAGAAATTAAAACCTTTACAGACAAGCAACAGCTAAGAGAATTCAGCACCACCAAACCAACTTTACAACAAATGCTAAAGGAATTTCTCTAGGCAGGAAACACAAGAGAAGGAAAAGACCTACAATAACGAACCCAAAACAATTAAGAAAATGGTAATAGGAACATACATATCGATAATTACCTAAATGTAAATGGATGAAATGCTCCCACCAAAAGACACAGACTGGCTGAATGATACAAAAACAAAACCCATATATATGCTGTCTACAAGAGACCCACTTCAGACCTAGGGACACATACAGACTGAACACATACCTGCATTTTTCACATCATCCTTAGTCTCCCAGAATTGGGTGGTATTACTACTTTGGCTCTATATTTTTATTTACTCAAAAATTGTACTTGAGTGAATTTAGAATAAGAATTTAAAAATAACATATGAGTTTATATAGTTGTCCCTATTTTTAATATATCACACATCAACACAAATTTAAAAAATGGAAATATTGTTTCAGTGCAAAATTAAGGTACTTATTATGATATGGAAATTATAGTCACATGGGGGAAAAGGAAGAAAAGGTAAAGAGAAAAAGTAAGAGAACAATCAAGTCGTCCCCGCTGCCCCCGCCCCGGCCAGCCACATGCTTGCTGGATTGGACCTGGGCCACGGCAGTGAAACCTCCAAATCCTAACAACTAGACCACCAGATAACTCCCCAATTCAGAGTTTTTCTAATGTCCATATAGGATTTTAACTTTTGCTTTGATTTTCCCGTCTTATTATGTCACCTATTTTGCAGTGAAATGGCCAATGGGAAATGGACATAAGTTGAAATTTGCTTTTCAAAGCCAGTGGCTTCCTCGTTAGCCAGCACTCAGACAACTGGAAGCTTGCAGCAGCCAGTGTTGCAGTGAGCTGGGGGTTTAAGGAGAGACAGTCACTGTTTCTATATCTGTAGGTCAACAGCCTGTATCCACAGATCAAGGTCCAGAGTCTGACTTCCAACTAAAGTTTTAAGGGTGAAAGTGTTTGAAGCTGTTATAGTTGGAAATATGGAGAGGGTAAGACACATGCCAAGACACTCACATATCTATTAGGTGGGTGAGAGGTGGATGGAAGGGGAAGAGAGATAAGAATTGGTGAAATAAGAAGGTTAATCAGGAGCCCTGCTTAATCCATTAATTTACTGAGACTTAATTTACTTAGACTTAATCAATAACTTCTCAGCCTTCCTAGTTTTTTTCACTGTGATTTCATTGCATGGAAATTGTACTAATTTAAGACAAAAGAGATATCAACTCAGCATAGACATATATTCATACAGAATAAATTTAAATTTACTGCAGTGTTTTTGCTTAAGGAACCAGAGGCACCCTTTTGTTCTCTCTCTATATATCTATCTCTCTATTAAAATATGCCAGAGATAGATAACCCTTTCTCCCTATATACACACATGGATGCATATATAGTCAAATACCCACTTGCAGTTATAGTGAAAATAAGATGCAGTTTTCATTTCTTTGCAGATTGTATGCTTCCAGTTGCAATAACACTGTAAATTTGGCTGTTACTAAGAAAGAACTAAAACAATGCCTGAGACTGATCAATATTTTAATGTTGTCCAGATACCAAATGTCATCTGCCAATTCAGGTAGTTGGCATATGGATCTGACACCCAACTACATCTTTCATTTATTTATTTTTTCCTGGTAAAACTGAGGTTTTTATTCATTCATGCAAAAATCCATTTTTGTTTTCCTTCCCTCCTCCCTCCCCTCCTTCCTCCCTCCCTTCCTTCCTTCCTTCCTATCTGCTTTTCTCCTTGCTGTGTTCCTGCTTTCTTTTATTTTAATGACTACAGGTCCTAGTAATTAACAGTACCAATTCACTGGTAAGGAACTAAATTGCTTTTTCTTTTATCATGGTGTCATTTTTTTTTTTTTTAAAGAAGATGTTGGGGGTAGGAGTTTATTAATTAATTGATTTATTTTGCTGTGTTGGGTCTTCGTTTCTGTGCGAGGGCTTTCTCTGGTTATAGCGAGCGGGGTCCACTCTTCATCGCGGTGCGCGGGCCTCTCACTAACGTGGCCTCTCTTGTTGCGGGGCAGAGGCTCCAGATGCGCAGGCTCAGTAGTTGTGGCTCACGGGCCTAGTTGCTCCGCGGCACGTGGGATCTTCCCAGACCAGGGCTCGAACCCGTGTGCCCTGCATTAGCAGGCAGACTCTCAACCACTGCGCCACCAGGGAAGCCTTCATGGTGCCATTTAAAAGAACAACTTTTGCTTACTATTTGTGGGGGAGGGGACAATAGTATCTTTTTAATGAAGAAGTCCATATAATGTGCCACGAAACATCAATGCAGTAAAGGAGTAAAAATCTATAACCCCACTTATGTTAGTTGACATTTGTTTTGCAGTATCAACATACCCTTCAAACTGGGATTTCTCTATTGCAGAGAAAAAAGACAACAATAAATATGGAGAAGTCTGTTTCATACATTTGTGAAGAATATTATTTTCTTGATTTTCAACTTGTTTTCAGAAATAATTGTTTTAAAATCATAATTCATTAGCTAGTATGCAGTGGATATCCGCCATGAGGAAAATAGAACAAGACGATGATTACAAAGGTGCAAGGTCTGAATATTTTCTGTGCAGAACATCAAGCATGTTATCAAGTAGGAAAACCACTGCAAATGATCCATGGATGTAGTGAGATTTGGATCACCAACTGGTTGCATCACAAATCATCAATGGTTGTTTCTTGACTTTGTGAAGGAGTCATTGCCTATTTGGATTCTTTAGCCAATCGCATGAATAGCTGCTTTAGTTCACTGTGTCAGTGGAAATGTCATAGGCAGATGGTTACACATTTACAATCATAAATACTAGGCACGGAGACCCTTCTCACGTCAGAGTAAATGTGGCAATAAGAAAAAAATCTGACCGGAATTACAGTTGATTCCAACTCTGGCTGACTTGCCATTACCCTTCCCACCCCACCATCTCTTCCTCACCTAAGCGAGAATTTCGTATTTACAAAAATACTGCATGGTCTTTCCCAGCTCTTGAACTTGTCTTTTGGAGGGCTTACCTCCCCTGTAAAGTAGTGGTGGTTTGGGTTTACCTCTTTTGGCCGCCATTCTCCCCAAACTAAAGCTAAAACATGGGCAGGCGGAACCATCCAGTCCCCTTATTCTGGAAAAGAATCTTCATCAGTTGCAAAAAAATATTAATAGAAAATGAAACCCCATTGTTAAGGGATGCTATTTGTCATCACTTTGCCCTGTGTCTAGAAATAGTAACTTCTTGTCATCCCAGTAAGAGTGGGTGCAACTTGCATCTTCTGTCGTGTTATTTTCCTGAAAGAATGGAAATGCCTCTGGCATGAACAGAAGCACAAGGAACACTGAAGAAACAGATAGTGGGATGGTGTTTGTCGGGCAGAGGTAGATGAAGGTCACGACAAACTTTGTTGTGGTCATATACCTTAAAGTCATTAAGAGGTCAGTGGAAAAAGAGATCATCTGATACGTTCTTCCCCATGGGTCATCACCCACCCCTCCCCCTCCAGTCATTGCTCCCTAACGCTTCTCATCCCACCCCCAACTCCACTGAAATCTGGACTCCCCCACTAATTAGGCTTTACCAAAACTCACTTCTATAAGTCTCCCAAAATTCAATGCAGTTAATATGCGCCAGAGCCACTGTCCACCCACTGTCCCCAGAAATAGTACCATTATTTCCATAAATTACAAATGCTGTGCCTGTGTGTGTGCACGTGTGAATGTGTGTTTGCATTTAAATAAAAAACAAATTTCAAAAAAGGAACAAAAACTGGAGAATTTTGCATTTTTGGTGGTTTTTTTTTTTTTTTTGTATTTGCGCAGACCATTTTAGGATTTTCAGTCTCAACAAAACACTATTAAAACAAAGAATCTAGTAAAATATTTGTGCATGTACTGCTAAACAATTCTAGCAATTTTACTAAGCAATACCTTTATTATTTTGAATATTCTTAACAGACTGGAACAAAACAGTTTTTTATTTTTTTATTCAAAACAAAATATGCATAACTGTAACGCGTGTCGCAGAGTTAGGTATGATGCAGAGATTAAAGTTTTGTTTCAACAAAAACAAATGCCTGGGGGAATTTCATAGCTAGAAAGTTAAGAACTAAATTTTGTTCGCTAAGAGGACCTTTTCCATGGTTTTCCTTCATCTGCCAGCTATACAGCAATCATCCCTGAAATGCAGTTCCCGAGTGTAGTTAGAGAATAGTAAAGAATGTGAAGTGGTTCTTTTAAAATTATTTGTTTTGTTTGTTTGTTTTAAAAACAGCCCTTATTAACTCTTCCTTCCATTGATTCTACTGTAAACTCATAAAAGCCTTTGTTTTTTTTTGTTTTTTGTTTTTTTTTTAGAAAGCAAATTCATAGACACTCAGCAGGTAAAATGTTCCCACAAAAAGAAAAAGTACAAACAGAGCGATCCGATTTCTCCTCTTGTCTTCAACTATCTAGAGCATGTGATAGTGGTAACGTTTCTGTACTTGAATGAAAATGGCTAACCTAGTTTTTGAAAAGTTCTTTTTGATAATGCAGAATTGCATACACTTTATACCTGGAGTAATTAAAAACTGTATGTGGGGGAAATACTGGGGTGGAATGGTCTAGATTCTGTATGCTGCAGGTGTCTGAGCACGTCTGCTAGCCCTCCACAACAGTAAAGGAGGAAAAAGAAGTCCAGATTTGGGTCCTCAGAATCCTGTTCCTGTAACAATGGCCAAAAGGTGCTCGTGTAGTCCTGCAACAGAACTGAAATCCCAGCGAAAGCCCAGCCACCTGCGGCTTCAGGGCAGGACTCCCTACCTCCTTACACCCCCATTCTGGGCGGCTGCTTCCAGCCACCTGACCAGTGAGGAAGGCCTGGGCCCTTGGAAGGGGGAGCTGGACCAACCGAGTTCACGGTAGTTCTCTTTGCTTTTGTTTTATTTTCAACGTAAAGATGTGCTAACTGTCTGACCCCACCTGTTATGGAGAGCACTTGTTTGTTCAGCTAGAAAGGGCCCCCCTGGTTCTGCTCCGTTGCAGGTTTGTGCAGCAACGGCTCAGGGGCCCAGCGGAGCGTGCACTGCGCCCACTCACGGCAGCTGCGACAAGGACAGAAGCAAGCGGATGTCGTCTGCTGTGGGCGGGGAAGGCCCGGGGCGGGCAGGCGGGAGGGGTGTGGGTTCCAGAGGCAGGAGGGAGAGTCAGGGATTTTTTAAATTTTTTTGTTGTTTTCTTTTTTTTGTCTTTTTAATTTTTTTATGATTTTTTTGTGTGTGTGTGTTGTTGTTGTTTGCTATACCGCGAGGTCATAGCCGTCATTCCGCTAATAGAAACTGACAGGACATGAGACAGAACTATCTGAGGAACACACACAATGACTAGAAATATATATAGAGAGAGCGACAGTGAAAAGACTTAGTTTACCTCTGAGAAACCATCCCCCCCCCAAATAAATCCTGTATTAACAAGTGCAAAAACAAAACAAACAGATAAACCCAAATCAAAAGGAAAGCAAAGAAAACCTCCAAACATTAAAACACAGTGTATAAAATGGTGTGAGAAACTGAAGTCACTTTCCAGCCTTTTAGTCCATAAAAAGCTGTGTGTGTGTCCTTGTTTGGATTCAGGCCCGTCTTTTCCAGTTTTGCCCTCCAGGCCCTGCACAAAGTGATGCGCGGTCGGAGCACCCAGGCCGTGATGCCGGTGGCCAGGGCGGCAGGCATATGCTCCAGGGTCCAGCATCCCTACTCCTTGCTGGCCGAGCGCTCGTCAAGTGCGTGGACGCCCCCGACGCCCAGCGCCGTGGCGTTCTGCGCCGCCGAGGCCGTGAGAACTGTGTGAAGGAGCATCAGCATGAGGACACACAGTCTGAGTCTGCCGGGGCCCGGCCTGGGCGCTGCTGAAGCCGGCAGCGACGTCCTGGGACAGGAGCCGCCTCTGTCCACCGTCCCCTTGGAGGCGGTGTTGGATTGTGCCTCTCTCCTGACGTCACAGCATTCTGGTTCATCATTGGTTAGAAAGGTTTCGTAGAGCCCTGGGGGGTGAAGAAAGGGCAAGGTTAACAGGCGAGAGGAGGCTTGGGTAGGAAGGCGCTCAGAGCCGACGGCAGCGTGTACTTTAACATCTGATCCACAACATCGTACGGCAATGGAGCATTTTGTAAAGGAGAGTCAAGTCCGTAGAGTCCGGGTCAATGTCAACCGGGCTCTCAAACCAGTACTTTTAGGTTCCTCACTGCCCTTACTGTACTCCTGGTGGTACATCCATGAAAGTTCTGGGTTGTGAGGACTACAGGATAAAAGATTTCACTAGGTCAAAACCAGGACCTAAGGTTCTGGATCAACTGGGTGACCAGGAACATTCAACCACCATTTTCTCTTTAACAGGAACGTGACTAATTAATGCGATGCGTGAAGTGGCACCCACTCGTTATGAGTTAGCATA
Source organism: Lipotes vexillifer (assembly GCF_000442215.2). NCBI lineage: Eukaryota > Metazoa > Chordata > Mammalia > Artiodactyla > Lipotidae > Lipotes > Lipotes vexillifer. The sequence continues at coordinate 250,222 of NW_006791400.1, read as the reverse complement.
TTTTATTTATGAAACCACCAACCAATCATAATACCAGAGCTACAGGAACCATGTCACTAATCACTTCCTCTCAGGAACCTCACCAAGGCTCACATCTCCCTTTATGGCTGGATGGGTTTAACATCTACACACCCAAAGCATGACCATTTCCATTTGTAAATACTTCTCTTATTCTTCCATTTGCTATTCTACTGGTGACTGCCTACATTGAAGCCTGTATTGTCTTTTGCCTGGACCACTGGGGGAGGAGCCCCTGCCTCATTCTTCCTTTCCCATCCTCCAGCATCGCTTTTTAGTGATTGTGGGTCTAGCTCACTCTCTCTTATTCTCTCTTCCTTTTTTCCCTTCCCTCACCACAGAATCTCTCCTCTTTCTCCCTTCTCTTTTCCCTTCTTCCTCTAAAAACACACACTGTTCTTATTTTTAAATTGATAAGTGGAGACTTTCAAAGTGATGAAAAAGAATAAAACAACTGGCTATCTAAACCTTCCAGTCTCGTTTCTTGCTAGATTATAAAATTTTTACGTGGTCGCTTAAGCCATTTTGTATCCTTTTTTTTTTTTTTTTTTTTCAACTTGACTGAAACATTTTTTCATGAGATTTAGCATGAAGTTTCTACACAAATTTTATTCTGTTACTCTCAAGCTTGAAAAACTTAAAAATGACGATAGAGTAATTGTTAGGATTAAATACGGTGTCGTATGTAAAGTGCTTGGCTCAGTGCCTGGCACAGAGAACTAACTTGAAAAAATTGACTACTGTGAATTATAATCACTATTAATAGCGCCTCATTGACTCGACCTTTCTCATGAAATCTAGCCTCCTTTCCTCTCTCTCCATACTCACTGCTCAGTGCTCCAGACATCCTCAACTCTTGGCTGATCTCAGAACACATGACACTTCCACCCACATATGGACCATGGCTCAAGCTTTCTTTCTGGAATTTTCTCCATCAATTCATAGAACTAACTCTCATTTCTCCTTCAGGTTCAGCTTACATGGAATTCCCTTTGTGAAGCTTATATTCACAGTCCTGGGCTCCTAGTGCATTTTGTGTAACTCTTCAATAGAGCAATTATTATTTTTTCTTTTAATCACAATTGCTCATTTTCATGTCAATTTCCTTACTTATGTGTCACCATAAGAGCAAGAACTATATAGCATCAGCCTCGTGCTCCCAATATGTTGCAGAATGCCTGAATAAAATAGGTACTTAACGAGATTTGTTACATGAATAAGCTCAATATATATTTATTCAATAAAGAGTCTGTTAAACAATATACACTCTGCAATCTTCAGTTTCTTTAAAAAATGACCAAGATATCCTTATAATGATGCTTACAATATTCATTTCTTCTTAGGCATTCAAAGGTAAACTTCACCTTCGCCTAGGTAGAATATGGAAAAAAAACTGAATTAATGAGGTCTGCAGCTCCGACATTTTTATTTTATGTATTTTATTCTTTTTTCAAATAAGATACCTCACTGGTAGACTAATCATTTATTGAAGTATACATCTTCCAAAATTATATTCTACAAAGAAGAGAGTTTATAGTTAAGATTATAACAATAGAAATCTAAAGGTCATTTAGGTCAACATTTTAGAATGGTAACAGTCAGAATATCTTTAACAATGTCATACAGATAAGAAGCTCTTCCAAAGTTGCTCAGAAGCCAGGTGACTGATTTAGACCTGAAGTCATTTCAGAAAAAATCAGGCAATTTGTTCAGGTCAATCAATGTACTCTTCTTTTGGACTAAAAAAAATAATACTCTTTCTTTTTACATTGTCCATCTTTCCAATAAGAATCTTTCTTCAGAGTTATACATGCATATTAGTAATCAAATAATTCTACAAGGTATTTTATAAGAAAAAATTCCTCCACCTCCTCCATCCCAAATTCTTCCTTCTCAGAGGCAAATATTGCACTTTTTTATTTGTTTCTGTATTGGCTCCATTTCTGGAAATAACCTGTTTTATACTTTTTGTGATTTTTCATTTTTTATCACTATCACTAGTAGATTCCTCGCCCCCCAACCCCGCCCCAGGACATGTGAAGATAAAACATTCATTCTGTACCTTCTCCAGCCCATAGGTGACCCCCTTCCTCTATGGTAGTAAGTTTAATACTCGGTGTTCCTTTACTGTGATGCTGTAAAAACAATTCTCAACTCAGACGTGCAGTAAACTTTCATTTTCCACTCCGATTCCACTGTTTTTCCTAGAACTAATACTTACTAATTCTTAGAGTTTTCTACATAGTTACTAATTCAGCACCCAATACTTTGCCAGCTCTTTCCTATCAGTTGTATTTTCCTGAAGAGCTCTCTCCTGTAGTCTTTTACCATCTGGACTGGTGGTTTTTATGCCTAATGCATAGATTCCAGCCTGAAAACTCCAATGAACCTTCCTCTTGGGGATGCTGGCTGCCTCTTTCCCGTGGATTTCCTATCTCCTGTTCCTTACACCTCTTTACTCATTTTGGTGGACTGGGTATCTAGTATTTTCATAAGGACAAACTCTTGGGAGTAAATTTCTGAGAAGCTGTATGCCTAAAAATGTTTCCCTCACGTTTAATTGATTGTTTGGCTGAGTATGGAATTCTGGCTTAGAAATTCTTATCCTTCAGCAATACTCCCATATTTAGTTGTTGAACCTCTGGGACCTGTCCTTTAATATTCTTATCATCTCTCTTGTTCATCACTTCATCCCTTGCTCCGCTTTCTGGAGGAAAGGTGAGCTTTACCATGAAATAATTTTACTGAGTTTTTCTTTTTTTAAAAAAAATCACATTTTAATTTCCAAGAGCTCTGTTATATACTCTGAATTTCTTTTTTGAAGTGACTGTTCTCATTTCACAGTTGCAATATATTCTTTCATCACTCTGAGATTTTTACAGCACTTTTATTTGTCGTGTTTTATTTCCTCCCTGCATGCATTCTGTTTTCTCCAGATCGCTTTTTTCTTCTTTGTTTGTCTCTTACTTTTTACGTGGGAAGCCCTCCTCACGTCTGTCACCCGGTCCAACAACTTTCTGCAACCATCTCCAAAAAATAGTTCCCCTCCCACAAAGAAATATGCCAGCACTTTTCTCTGGAGAGGGAGGCATGGGTTATGGAGATCTGACTGCCTCATATACAGACTTCCACCTGCTCTCCCTTATGTCGTCACCTCCTCCAAAGCATTTCATGCTGTCAATTCCTGTGTCTGGAGGGAGTCTTGGATGGAAATCTGGTTGACTCTTTGCTTCCTTTCTGCTGCTTTAGCATTCACTTTTCTAGGTGTCAGCAAATCCTTTCACATGCACCAATTTTCTTTGTAGTTTCTAAGAGGGTTTGGTTGTTGTCTCCTTATCCATTCTTCTGTCCTTTTGGATTTATGCCTAATAACGATTTCTCTTCTCTTGGGTCTGCCTAGGAAACTTTACTGCACTTTTCTCTACATCGGTCTGCTTTGTCCTGATCTCTGACTCACTCCTCCAGCCAGGAATGCTGCCTGTGGCTGGATTCTGCCTCAGTGTCTCCCCAGAAACTGAAGACACAGGGCATCTGCGAAGGGCCAAGCCAGCCTCGGATTTTTTTCCCTCTGCTGAATCCTTGTTCCCTAACTCCCTCACAGGTACAGTTCTGAGTTCTTTCTAGTAAACCGTCTAGATGCTTCCTGGGAAAGCCTACCTATAGCAGCCAACACTTCCTCATCCTTCAGAGAAGCTGTAAGCACATATCACCAAATGAAAAAAGTTCTCAAACAATCTCATTGCACAAATATGTAAGAGATTTGGCATTAGGAAAGGAAGAGAGCAATTTTTTCAGTTAATGAAATGTTGTTCTACAGTTTGCTACAAAATGTTCTATCTGCAAAATCTCTAATGAATCATTACCTATTTGACGTGGAAAATAATAGTAGTAGCAATTATTCTATCTTATAGTACCAAGCTCATGAATTATTTCTGAGTATTAAATAATACACAAAAACTGTCTAGAACAGTGCCTGGCAGGTAGTAAAACGTCACGTAATATTAATTATTCCTCTTATAAGTTGGGATAAATAGTAGAGTCAGAATTTATTATTAGGAAGGGCTTTAAAGAACACCTAATTCAAATTCTTTTTCTGTTTTCAATTAGTCTAAGCCACTCACAGAAAAGCCTTATTTTTTACAGCTCAAAGCAATTATTCTAGTATAGTCAGTATAAATAACATCTAAGTACAGGAAAGACATTCTAAGGAAATCCTTAAAATAAACACATTATTTCAATATAACCCTTCATTATCTCAGTAATTTACATTTTGCCATCTTTAAATCCAGGAATATGAGACTAATTTTTCAAATATTTGAACTAGTAATATGCTTTATAATATCTTTCCAAATGCAAAAGTTTAGAAAACAGTAAAGTAAAAAGAAGGGGGAAAATTACCCCAAACCTGATTGCATTAGGATGAAAAAAGAAACAAGAAGAAACTGTTGGAATTTGTTTCCTCAACTTTTTATTAACACGGACACACATATACAGTCAGACCTCATTTTACTGCACTTCACTTTATGGAGCTTCACAGATATTGTGTTTTTTATAAATTGAAAGTTTGTGGTGACTCTATCCAGCCAGTCTAAGGTGCCACTTTTTTCTTTCATTTGCTCACTTTGTGTCTCTGTGTCACATACCGGTAATTCTTGCGGTATTTCAAACTTTTTCACTTTATTATATTTGCTATGATGATCTGTGATCGGTGATCTTTGATGTTACTACCAAATTTGTTTTGGGGGTGCCACAAACTGCATCCACATAAGATGGCAAACTTAATCAATAAATGTGGTGTGTTTGCTCCACCGACTGGCCATTCCCCGTCTCTCCCCGTCTCCCTCAGGCCTCCCTATTCCCTGAGACAAAACAATATTGAAATTAGGCCAACGAAGAACCCTCCAATGGCCTCTAAGTGTTCAAGTGAAAGGAAGGGTCACATGTCTCTCACTTCATATCAAAAGCGAGAAACGATTAAGCTTAGTGAGGAGGCATGTTGAAAACTGAGATAGGCTGAAACCTAGACCTTTTGTGCCAAACAGTCAGATTGTGAATGCAAAGGAAAACTTCTCGAAGGAAGTTAAATGTCTACTCCAGTGAACACAGGAATAATGAGAAAGTGAAACAGCCTTAGTGCTGATATGGAGAAAGTCTGAGTGGTCTGGCTAGAAGATCAAACCAGCCACAACATTCCCACAACATCAGGCAAAGCCTGATCCAGAGCAAGGCCCCATCTCTCTTCAATTCTGTGAAGGCTGAGAGAGGGGAGGAAGCTGTGGAAGAAAACTTGGAAGCCAGCAGAGGTTGGTTGATGCGGTTGAAGGAAAGAAGCCATCAGCGTAACATAGACGTGCAAGGAGAAGCAGGAAGTACTGCTGTAGGAGCTGCAACAAGGTATCCAGAAGATCTAGCTAAGAGAATTCATGAAGGTAGTTACACTAAACAACAGATTTTCAATGTAGATAAAACAGCCTTATACTGGAGGAAGATGCCATTCAGACTTTCATAGCTAGACAGAAGTCGATGCCTTTAAGCGTCAAAGGACAGGCTGACTCTCTTATTAGGCGCTACAGTAGCTGGTGACTTTGAATTGAAGCCAGTGCTCATTTACCATTTCTAAAATCCTTAAGAATTATGCTAAATCGACTTTGCTCATGCTATTAATGGAACAACAAAGCCTGGGTGAACAGTACATCTGTTTACTGAATATTTTAAGTCCACTACTGCAACCTACTGCTCAGAAAAAGATTCCTTTCAAACTGTTACTGCTCATTGACAAGGCACCTGGTCACCCAAGAGCTCTGATGGAAATGGACATTGAGATTAATGCTATTTCCATGTCTGCTAACATGACATCCATTCTGTAGCCCATGGATCAAGGAGTAATTTTGACTTCCAAGTTATTACTTTAAAGTAATAACTTAAAAAATTCATTTTGTAAGGCTGTAAATGCCATAGATAGTGATTCCTCTGAGGGATCTGGGCAAAGTCAATTGAAAACCTTCTGGAAAGGATTCGGCACTAGAGACACTAGTAAGAACATTCCTGATTCACGGGAAGAAGTCAAAGTATCAACATTAACAGGAGTTTGGAAGAATTTGATTCCAACTCTCATGGATGACTTTCAGGGGTTCAAGACTTCAGTGCAGGATGTAACTACAGAGGTGGTAGAAGGAGCAAGAGAACTGGAATTAGAAGTGGAGCCTGAAGATATGACTGAATTGCAGCCATCTCATGATCAGACTTGAAAGGATGAGTTGCTTCCTATAGATGAGCAAAGAAAGTGATTTAATGTTATCTCCATTCATTTTAGCATCTTTGGTATATCATTGTCCATTATTTTAATTTTTCTTGTTCTTTTTATTTTTCTCTGTACTGTGTTCTACATCTAAGAGTTTCATAATGATTGGAAAGGAGAGTTCCATCCAGTTACTGTCGGATCTGTAGTGCTTGGTCTTGTCTTCATCCTCATATAATAACATTTCCAAACATTTAAAAATGTTTCTTGGGCTTCCCTGGTGGCGCCGTGGTTGAGAGTCCGCCTGTCGCTGCAGGGGACGCGGGTTCGTGCCCCGGTCCGGGAAGATCCCACGTGCCGCGGAGCGGCTGGGCCCCGTGAGCCATGGCCGCTGGGCCTGCGTGTCCGGAGCCTGTGCTCCGCAACGGGAGAGGCCACGGCAGTGAGAGGCCCGCGTACCGCAAAAAAAAAAAAAAAGTTTCTTTACCATTCCCTTTGTTGTCTATCATTTGTTGTGTGAACTTAAGTGCGTATCTTTTCATAATTTGTTAAATATGGGCAGTTATTCATTCTCCTAGAATTACATTTAAAAAAATCATACACACTTGGGCAAATTTGTCTAATTATGAGGATCATTGATGAGGAAGTTATCTAAATTTTACTTCCTCCAACTTCTAATCCCTCATCATTTGGCGGGGGGGGGGGCTATATAATCAGATGTTTGAAACTTATTTATTGTCAAATTACTAACATTTTTATATCTTCCCTCCCAGTAATGATGAATAACATTTGCATATCATTTTATATGTACCTTATTCACGGATTATTTGGTTGCAATTAATAGGAACTCACTGGAGCTAATTTAGGCAACGAAACGAAACAAAACCTAGAGCAGCTAATGGGAGGAATATGTGAAAAATTCAAGCCTATTCTATGAGACACAAGACTGAGAGCACACAAGGGAACGTGAAGAACTAAATTAACAGCACGGCCATCAGAAGTAGGGGGGCTCCCTATAGCCCTGGAACGATCTCTGTTTCCTGCTGCACATCTCCCTCATTTATCTTTGGGCTTTTTCACAGAGATAGGACTTCATTGTTTTGTTCTCTTATTTCAACGTCATAGGGGACTGACTGGAATTGCTGGGTTCCAGTGACATGCTCCTGGGGATGCAGATCGACTTATTTGACTGGTTTATGCTGGTCTCATCAGCCACACCAGAGAGAGATTCCCACAGAACAAACATAGCCGTGCGTGTAGGTTCACTCTCTGAAAGAAAAACGTTGAAGTCAGTGTTTTTCTTTCTGCTCAAATATGATATTTTCCACCTTGGAGCTTGTAGGCTATTTCCTCCATTCTCAAAATTCAAGAATGTTTGGAATTTGATCTCATTTCCTTAATTTTGCCAGAATGCGAAGAACCACTTTAATCTGCCAGTAAGAGTGTCTCTAAGCTCAGGAAAGATATTTCCCAGTCTTCGTTTAGTTGTTATTTTATTTATTTATTTTTTAACCGTGTATTATGTGTTTTCAATTTATCACATTCCTTCTCATCATTTTTATAGTTTTGGTCTCCACCTTGGACTTTGCCTCTGTCTTCTTCAAGCTTATCCTCCACTTTGCTTACTTCAATCTCAATATGGTTGATACGATAAGTGTATAACATATTTGCAATTGTTTTCTGTTGCCCTGCAATATACATATATGTATATATATGTATTATATATATTAATCTAAATTAATTGTTATGTTTGCCTGCTTCCCAGCCAAATTTCCTTTCCACGTTTCTCCCCTTGTTTTAAAGGGTCTATATGTCCCTGACTTTTATTGAGAACAGATGCTGTGTAAAATTACCCTTGTAGTAACTTTTCTTAAATATATGCTATCATTCTGTCTCTCAAACTCTGTCTTTCCTCTTTTATGTGAAGTATATTTTATTAGGTTCCATATTTCATTTTCTCTGTTAAAAGTTGAATAGATTTGCCCTCCAAATATATCTTAAAGACCTAAATCCTAGCACCTCAAAAGGTGACCTTATTTGGAAATAAGGTTTTAAGAGACTTAATCAAGTTAAGATGAGGTCATTGGCAGGGTGCGGAAGGTAGGCGTGCATAATCCACTATGACTTTTGTTGGGTTTTGTTTTGCTTTTTGTTTGTTTTTATGTTGGGAGTGAGTACCTTCATAATTCTATACAGTGTGTTCATATGTCTATTTCTTAATCCAGTGATTTTAGATCATATCTATTCTCAACTGACAAAGGTGAGTAGATTCATATCTGTATAGTTCTCTCCTATCCCATTAATCTCATATTTGGCCAGCCATTGCTTTTGTTCTAAACTATGGTTACATCTTCCTACATGTTTTCATTCTGTATGTGAATTTTGAAAATTGAAAGTGAAAGAAAAAAAATTCTTAGAGTTCACGTAATGCCATTTCATTACAGTAATATCATTCAAAGAATTTAAAATATCGGGCAAAATAGATGATTGCTTTTTATATTTTAGCAATTCGTAAAAATCATAAAAATTTTAGACAGCTTTATATTTGACTTGCGATTCTCTTGCACATTTTTTCTGAGATTCTAGCTGTCTTTCATTCTTCATATAATCAGGAAAAATATTATATCTTCATCCCTATGTCACTAAATCCATTTCATAATCATAATCATAATCATAACAATTTCATAATCATAACAATTTCAGTGTTCTAATATGAACAGGTTATTTTCAAAGCACAGATATTATCTTATGATTTATTTTACTCCACCACGAATATTGAGAGCCTACATCACCCTCTTTCTTGTAATCCTCTTTTGTTCTACTAGCATAAAACTACAAGTAATGTTTCAGATGGGATATGTAGAAGGTAAACTTTCAAGAACATACACATTTAATGGAAACAGACTTCATTCTCCTATTTGAAAGATATTTTGCCTGGGTATAGGATCCCAGACTCACAATCTCTTCTGATAACTTTGGAGCCATTACTCATTGCTTCCTAGGGTCCGGTGCTGTGGGAGAAAATTATGACTGTGTTTGTTTCCTGTCGATGTTGTAGCAAATTACTACACATTAGTAGCTTGAAACACCACTCGATTATTTACTCACACTTCTGTAGGTCACAGTCTAGGAGGGTTGGCTGGTTTCTCTGCTCAGTGTTAGCAAGGCCTAGATCGAGATGCTGGCAGGGCTGAAGTCCTTTTCAGGGTCTCTAGGGGGGAATTCACTGCTAAGTTCAAGCAGGTTGCTGGCAGAGTCTGGTTCTCCATGCTTCTAGGACTGAGGTCCTTGCCTGCTGTTGGATGGGGCTGTTCTCAGCCTCCAGAGGCCATCCTCATCCCTGGGCTTATCCTCCTCCATCTTCAAAGCCAACAGTGACAGTGTGGAGTCTTTCTCATTCTTCTAACCTCTATGACCTCTCCTTCAGCCCCATCTTACCTGAATCTCACATTGTGTCTTTATGACTGACTCTGTCTTCTGTGATTTTCACAGCCTGTGTGATTAGATGGGACCCACCTAGATGATCCAGGATAATCTCCATATCTCACAACCACAACCTTAATCATAGCTGCAAGGTCCCTTTTGCCATGTAACACATTCACAGGCTCTGGGCATTAGTTCGTGGGCATCTTTTTTGGGGGAAGCCGTTATTCAGTCTAACACACTTCACCCTCTGGTTCCCAAAGACTCACATCCATGCCACATGCAAAGACTCTTCACCCTATCCCAAGGTCCCAAGTCTCAACCCAATACAACTCAAAGTGCAGAGATCTCCCCTAAGTCTCAGCAGTTCAAAATCCTCAAATTTCATTATCTATATCACCTAAATTAGGTATTGATGTGACTCTAAGCATAATCCATCCCAGGATAAAATTCCTCTCCATCTACGAAACCAGAAAGTAAGTTATCTGCTCCCAACACACGATGGTGAGACAGGCACAGACTAATCGTTGCAGACATTCTGCTTCAAAGAGGGAGAAGGTGGAAGGAAAAGGTGGTCACTAACCCAAATCAACTTTGAAATCTAGCTGCACAAACTCCATCAAGTTTCCAGGCCTGTGTATGATCCCCTGCGATTCTCAGCTCCACCCTCTGGGCCCACATCTCCGTCCTCTAACTCATCTTTCCTTTCTTATAAAAAGTTGCATCTGTGTGCATCTGAGTAGTTTCACTAGTAAGTTTCTGCCAGTAGAATTTTGAGGGTCCAACAGCCTTCCTTCACTTCATCCTGTCTCTGTCCCTTTCCATCCAAGCTGGCAGTGTTTTTGCTAATGTAAACTTCTCCATAACTTTGTGAGACTCCTGTCTACGTCACAAGGGTTTACCCCGTTAGACAAGAAGCTCCCCCACAAATCCTCCCTAGATAATCCCTCCTCTACTTTTGGCTACTGCTCAAAGGGCTAAGGGGAATCCATGAGCCCCACCCTTAATCTCTTCAAAAGCCTTTTGTATAACTTAATACTCTGACCTTCCAAACTTTGTGAGGTCTTAGAATGGTTGTACAGCCATACCCTCAGAAGTTTCGTTTGGTTTTCTCTAGAGTATGCTTTCCTGACAGCAATTTGTTTTTTTTTTTGTTTTTTTTTTGTGTGTGTGTGTGTGTGGTATGCGGGCCTCTCACTGTTGTGGCCTCTCCCGTTGCGGAGCACAGGCTCCGGGCGCGCAGGCTCAGCGGCCATGGCTCACGGGCCCAGCCGCTCCGTGGCATGTGAGATCTTCCCGGACCAGGGCACGAACCCGTGTCCCCTGCATCGGCAGGTGGACTCTCAACCACTGCGCCACCAAGGAAGCCCAACAATTTGTTTTTTTACCTTTTGCCATCTTGGTAGACTGAGATTTTCCCAAGTCATCAAACCCTGGATTCTATTGTTTAATAATTCTTCTCTCAGTGTACCTCTCTCCTTATGCATTTTATTATGAGTAGCAAGAAAAAGCCAGGTCACACCTTAAACATCTGCTTGGAAATCTCAGCCATAGAGCCAACTTCATGACTTAGCATCTCTGCTTTCCAGATAACTGCAGGATGCAATTCTGCTAAGTTTTCTGATACTATTGAAGATGTTTCCAATTTCCATGAACATGTTCCTCATTCCTTTCTGAGCCCTCACCGGCAGGCTTTAACGACCATATTTCTACACCCTGTTCAAGGCAATCTGGGCTTTTTCTATCATGCTCCTCAAAAGTCTTCCAACTTAGGCCAGTGCCTGGTTCCAAAGCCACTTGCACATGTCCAGGTATTCGTTACAGCAACACTCCACTTCTATGTACCGAAATCTGGATTCACTTTCTATTTATAAAAAAACTGTCACAGACATCACAGTGGCTTAAAATGGCATCCATATATTATCTCAACAGTTGTATAGGTTAGAGCCTGGGATGGTTTTGACTAGTGCCAAAGCAAAGTAGAGACATAAGTCAAAACCAACCCAGGCTCTAACCTATAGAACTGTGAGGTAATACATGGATGCCATCTTAAGCCACGATGATGTCTGTGACAATTTTTTATCAGGCTGAAGTCAAGGTGTTGGCCTTGATTATCCAAACTGGGTCAGGAGGCTGGCAGAATTCAGTTTCATGTGGCTGTAGCACTGAGCTCCCTGCTTTCTTGCTGGCTGCCAAGTGGAGACTCTCAGCCTCCAGAGACCACCTGCATCCCTGGCTCACGGCCCTTTTCTCCATCTTGAAATCTAACAACAGTGGGTTGAGTCCCTCCTACACCTTCCATTTCTGTGATTTCTCCTTCTGCCTCATCTTTCTGGCTGATACTTTTGTATTCCGTGATTACACTGGGTGGACCTAGATAATCCAGGATAATCTCCCTATTTTAAGATCAGCTGATTAGCCATCTTAATTCCATGTGCAAAGTCCTTTGAGCCATGTAATGTACCATATTCACAGGCATATCAAGAAAGAAGATCATAGGGGCTCAAATCTTGGCTATGACACAGATGTTAATATCCTTCTCATTTCACTGAAGGCTTGGGTTTGTTATCCTCAGTGAAACCTCTTCGGATAGTTCATATATTTGTTGTTTTCTAAAATTTCAAGAAGATATGTCTACACGTGGTTTCTTCATAGCTTTTTCTGCTGGTCCCTTTCAATCTGACCATGGTTTTCTTCCACTCTGGAGAAATTCCTTCTAGCATTGCTTTGATAATCAATTCCTTTCCCCACTTCCACCTTCATACTCTTTTTGTTTTGTTTTATCCAAAAAGCTCATATGGGGTTGTCCTGGCCCTTCCAGATAATGTTTTACTCTCTTGTCACCTTCAGTTGTCAAGTCTCTCCAAGAGGCAGAAGTCTCCTCAGGGTGAGTGAATGGAGATGACGTGGATGAATCGCAGCTCCCCTCCTAACACCCCCAAAAGTCATCACTAAGAAGGTTTCCTCACATCCACCCAGGGAGCTCATTCAATGTCTAGAAAGTCAATCCCTGGATTTTGTGGGCAGACACCACACTGCATAGACAGGAATGGGGATGATCTGTTGGCTCAGATGTCTGCTCAGAGCCTTTACTCCATCAGAGAATTTCTGGTCTTTTTGTTCTGCTTTCTCTATGTCCCCCAAACAATCCATGATCATCAAAGGGTTCTATTGGAAGAACAGTTCCCACGTCTGCTGTGGTCTTTTTTCAGAGCCTGCTCTGAAGGCTCTCACAATTCTGGTTGCATTCTAGAGTCCTGCATTTGCCTTTTCTCTTCTGTACTTTATTTTAAAAAAATTTTAAAATTATTTTTGGCTGTGTTGGGTCTTTGTTGCTGCGCGGGCTTTCTCTAGTTGTGGCGAGCAGGGGCTACTCTTCCTCGTGGGGCTTCTCATTGTGGTGGCTTCTCTTGTTGTGGAGCACGGGCTCTAGGCATGCGGGCTTCAGTAGTTGTGGCGCACGGGCTTCAGTAGTTGTGGCGCGAGGGGTCAGTAGTTGTGGCTCGCGGGCTCTAGAGCGCAGGCTCAGTGGTTGTGGCACACGGGCTTAGCTGCTCCGCAGCATGTGGGGATCTTCCTGGACCAGGGCTCGAACCCGTGTCCCCTGCATTGGCAGGCGGATTCTTAACCACTGCGCCACCAGGGAAGTCCTCAGTATATTTTTTAAAACAGTCTCTGTTCTCACTGGGTCCCATTTTCTAGGTTCTATAGCTTCTATGAATGTATACCATTTTGTAGTTTTCACTTCAATCTCAATAAGAGTTCGAGACAGGTGGGAAATAAAAGCCTGCTTCAGCTTGCCACCTTGAACCAGAATTCACACCCGCACTTAAATGCAATGGTTTTCTCATCACCAGGACCATCTTTTGCCGTCATGTAAATCCTGAGAGTTGCAAAAAATAGTTTTTGAAATTAGCATTTCGCCTTTAATAGCCCTTCATTTTTTTATTTGCTGCAATAGTGGTTTCACATGCATATAACCTAAGATTTATTTAGAAATAACTTACAAAAAATATAAAATTAGCACTAGTATCCAAATTGTATCCACTTTTTTAAAGGTAAAAATAACATAAGTGACCTGTAGAGATTTTGCTAATTTTCTAGGATTATTTTATCATTGGGCTGGTGAAACAATGTAAAATGAGAAGTCAGTCTCAGAAATCTAGAAACAAATTTCCAAATTTCCACACCGTCTGCAGAAAGAATGACTTATATTTAAAATCTTTATAGTATCTTTTTTAAGCAAGGGCACATTTTAAGTAATTCAGGTATACATTTGAAATAGATTAGTTTCTTTTTTTTTTTTGAAAGGAGTGGTGGCAAATGTATCAGGTCCATATGATGAATTTTCAGTCTAACATCACACTGAAATCTACCTACTCCATCCTTCCTCTAAACACCTAGCATTCTGCTTATCTCCCAGAGAACAATAAGTATTTGTTTAATGAGGGGAAGGAACCAAGGGATCATGAAATAATACTCTGAGTTGTAAAAGACTGTCTTAATGCGTTGAATATATTAGCACATGGATATAACCCAAGAGTAAAATATAAGTACACGTATCAGGAAGAAAAGTGATACAGACTCAAGAACGGGCCACACAAGTACCTGCCTATGTAAAGGTCATTCAGAATAGAAAGCTAAGTGCACATTCGATAGAACAGAGATTGTTTTAAAAATGGAAAATCATACGCAATGAAATTAAAATCAAAGGCCCACATTAAAATGGCAAAGAAGTTCTACAAAGAATTCACTCATTTCTCAAGGCCATAAGCTAAATTGAGGGATAAATTAGGCATTCAAAATGTCTAGAAGCTAAGCAGATAATTTCCTCAACGATGAGTCCTAAATTTTTCTAGGATTGTACTAAAAGGACAGAGACTGTCTTCTGCAGTCAGAGAGAATACAGTCTCAACATAACTAACACATGATGTTAAATATCACATTTTCATTGTTATCTCTCCTAAAATGGTTACAGTGATATTTTTGGTTATGAAAAATTTATTCTAAGAAAATGGAAAGAAAAAAAGTTCACGGATGAAGAAAATATTTGCTCACCAAATATATCATTTAATTTTCCACCCCATTCCTGATGATGCCTTTTAGGGTGGCCTTGATGTAGACTTTATAGGATGGCGTGGAGGAAAACCGTATCAGTTCCCAGAGGAGTGTAGCTGTTAGCATCCATACAAACCATCAGAACATTGTAGGGCTCAAGGCAGGGGTGCTGGTGGGACAGAAAGACTCATGTTCCTCTTTCTATTCTGATAAGTTCCCAAGTATCAGGGACTTGTACCAAGTGCAACTAGTAAAAGTCACCTGAGGAAGGAATAAGAATCTCGACTCCTCTTCCATTCCTGTGAACCAGCCATGGTTGCCAAGTGCTTTCATTTTTCCACTGGGGTTCCTCTCATAGATGGGAAGAGTGTTTATGGGATTTCATGAGATGAATTTCAAGGACGCAGAGAAATGCGTTTAAGTGTGTCCTATGAATCTACATTACAAGAGGATGTGAAAACCTGGATCTCTCAGGGATGTTTCCACGACTGCAGGTTGAGTGTAGCTAGTTCAGTATTGTTACCCAAGAAGAAAACTGTATGGTCCTCGTTAAGAACATTACCTATTATGTTCTGTTTCTATTTATTTGTGTTATTTTTCTCTGTGAAGTGACACAGTGAGGATCACATGCTGTAAATCAGTGTCATGTTTTAGTAGATTACCCAGTCTTTTTTTAATTTGGCAATCTTTAGTAACTATGACTCTGCAAAGGAAATATCCTTAAAAACAGGAAACTACGTAAATAAGTCTGTGGCTGCAGAATCTCAAACCATGACTTGTAATTGAAGAGACAGTTTTGCTAGTGCTTTGATCCATCCATGAATGTATTTAGAGTACAAACAACATTTCCTGCTTTTCTTTCTAAAAAGAAAAACAGACTTTCTGTGTAATCACAGAATACGTACAAAGCTATCCCAATGTCTGTGTCCTGCCTACACAGACACACGTTAATGGCTTCAAGGCATGAAAACACCTCATAAATAGACCCGGACTTCAAAAATATGCTTTTTTAAAATGAGTTAGGGGAAAATTATTTTCCTAATTTGATCACCAGTTTTTGAAACATTAAACGTGAACAAAAGTAGTTGTGGTTTTCATCAAAATATTTTTACTCAAAGATAATGCCAAAACTTAAGTTGGTAGTACTCCAACTCTAAGGAAAAGCCAATATTCTAGAATCATTTATAGACAAGAAAACTGTCTCAATGTGTTAGAGGTGACGTTGAACTTAACAAAAAGAATATTAACTAGAAATGATTAACTGTCTTTATTTGTCAGATGTGAATTGACAAAGAAGTTTAAAGTAAAAGAGATATGATTATTCTTTTTTGGAGTGGGGGAAATAATAGGATTTAACACTCACTTATGACTCTTATTTGAGACACATAGAAAATATGTTCTTTTATAATAACAAAAGCATATATTCATTCAATAGTTTTGATATCTACTGGTTTTCTGACGATTACATTTTTAAAAATATATAAAGACACATACATATATAGTAAAATGAGAAAATATTAAGATGAAAAAAGATTAGACTGAGAAACTGAGAAAATATAAAGAATAACAAAAATGAGGTTTTGAAGTATGTATCTCTCAGAGGCAAGACGGCACAAATGAATATTATGAGAAGCCAGGCTCCTTGGGCCCCTTGTTTCCTACAAGAAAGCGAAGATGCAAGAAAAGGAAAATGTGCACAGGTGATAAGAAAGAAGAAAGAAAGAAAGAAAAAGAAAGAAAGAAAGAGAGAAAGAAAGAAAGAAAGAAAGAAAGAGAAAGAAAGAAAGAAGAAAGAAAGGAAGGAAGGAAGGAAGAAAGAGAAGGGAAAGAAAGAAAGAAAGGAAGGAAGGAAGGAAGGAAGAAAGGAAAGGAAAGGAAGGAAGGAAGAAGGGAGAGAGAAAAAAGAAAGGAAGAAAAAAGATTATATATTAAATTAAGAATTAGACATTAGGAGGTGATATAAAAGAGAAAAAAGACCAATGTAAAAAAGTTCAAATACTAGTATTTAGTGACTTGAAACAATAAGGATGTGTAATACTTTGCTTATAACATTGAGAAATACTCATTATAATATGTATGTCCACAAAGGAATGAGAAATGAGAAGTATAATACACCTCTGGCAAGAATCTATGTCGTTAAAACTTTCTAGAGTTTTTGGCAATAAACATCAAAAGCCTAAAGTTTTGCATGCGCTTTTACCTGCCAAGTCCAATTGAATGAGTTTAGGGAAATGAATCAGAAGTGTATGGAAATACTGCAGCACAATGGATGGACCCAGAGGTTATCATACTAAGTGAAATAAGTCAGAAAGAGAAAGACAAATACCATATGATAGCATTTATATGTGAAATCTAAAATATGACACAAATGAACCTACCTATGAAACAAAACCAGACTCACAGAGATCAGATTGTGGTTGCCAAGGGGGAGGGGGGGAGGGAAGGATGGATTGGGAGTTTAGGATTAGCAGATGCAAACAATTATATATAGAATGGATAAACAACAAGGTCCTACATATCGTACAGGGAACTCTATCCAATATCCTGTGATAAACCATAATGGAAAAGAAACTGAAAAAAATATACATGTATAACTGAGTCACTTTGCTGTACAGCAGAAATTAAACACAACATTATAAATCAACTCTATTTCAATAAAATTTTTTTAAATGTATGGAAATAAGTATACATGTATGTTCTTAGTAGTATTTTTTTTTTTACATAGCAAAAAAATGAACATGAAAAAAAGTCCGGTAGTTAGTAAAACACTCAAGTAATTTACATCATAATCATATACTGTATTATCATGCAAACATTAACTTATGCTATAGAAGCATATTTAATCATTCAAACCACTATTCACGGTATAAAATGTTGTTTTCCTATTGGTGGTAGATGATGGATTTTCTTATTATCTTCTTTTTGCTGATGGACACTTACTAAATGTTTTTTTTTCTTTTTGGGTCTTAGTTGAGGCATGTGGGATCTTTCGTGTGGCACGGGTGCTTTGCTGTGGCGTGCGGGCTTCTCTCTAGTTGTGGCACGCGGGCTCCAGGGAGCGTGGGCTCAGTAGTTGTCGTGCGCGGCCTTAGTTGCCCCAAGGCATGTGGGATCTTAGTTCCCCGACCAGGGATCCAACCCATGTCCCCTGTACTGGCAGGCGGATTCTTTACCACTGGACCACCAGGGAAGTCCTGACACTTACTGAATGTTTTTAAATGATTAAGCATGCGTTTTCTAGTATAAATATAATAACAGATATTACTTTACAGAAATGTTGTTGTGAGTTTTTAAGATATTTGATGAAAATGCTTAGATTTTCAAAGAGACGCCATCTTTAATCTATTGGCGCTACAGGAACAGTAAGCCCAGCGCTTCTGATGAGGCTCTCCCGGCTCTCCCCGGGCACTTACCAGCAGAGGCTGGCTGGGAAAGGCACGCAGGCTTCCTTGGTCTCTTTGGTGAGGGGGTATCTATGCGGTGAGCAGCTGCTGTTTAGTTCAGGGAACATCCGTGACCCCTCCGGGAACAGCACCCAGATTTTATTTTGGGGAAAAGGCTTCCTGCACTCCAGGGATGTGGTGCAGGTGAGGCTGGGCCAGCCCCTCCCACATGCAGGAGGCCTGGGACTTGCCTCATTGACCTGGACGTTCCGTCTCCCTGGCTGCAGGGATTGCTCAAGTGTGGACACGTGACTTAAGCCACACTACTGGACTTCAAGGCAGGACTTCTGCAAAAATTATGGCAATGAGGTGATCTCTTCCTGCTGCGGTTCCCAAACTGAGAGGTTATAATCTGTAGCTGCTGGTGACATCAACCAACAACGAGAAAAAACAGAGCTCAGAGGTGGGGTCGGGGAGCCAAAGCTTGACTTGGAGCTTTGATAGAGCTCGAGAGAGTTATTCTCTGCATGGAATCTCTCCTGTATCTCTATGCTTCAGTATATCTCTTTATGTTAGCATATTTCTACCACCTATCTATCTATCTATCTATCTATCTATCTATCTATCTATCTATCTAATGAACAATATATTCCCTGTTGTTTATTTCTGGACCATGAATTCCGTCTTTGCTTCAGTCAGTTCCAGTAAGGTTTCTGCACTTGCAGGATGCCTTACCGACACACATACTCTCCTCATGGAGACACTGTGAAGCTTTAATGAGACGATGGATCTTAGGTGCTTGGCTGAATGTCTTGTGCTGACTGAGTGCTCACAATTAGTAGACAGTAATAATGCTGGGAGTGGTTATAACAGTGGCAGTGACATACATACACAGTAAGGTAGCCTGGAAGCTAGGGATGAAATCTTCATCATGGATCTTACCTTTGTTTGGGAAATCATCTGCTTAAACCTGGGAAAACACAGTTTCTCTGTATTCCCTTGCACATCTGTAAATCTGTGATAATTACACTCTCTATACTTACATCTCAGACAAGTTATGGACATAAGTGAATGGTTCCTTTCCTCTTCGATATTTTGTTAATACATTACAGGCAACACCTCCAGTCTAGTATTTATTCAATTTGTTTACTTCCCCAGATAAACTTGTGTTTCTTGGGTTATGAACCACATCTATTAATCCTCTTTCTATCACCAGCATCTAGCCCAATAGCTGGTACATGATAGATGCAGGAGGGCAAAATGATGCCCCCCCCACCCCCGCGAAGAGGTTACATCCTAATCCCCAGAACCTATGAATATCTTGTAACATGGCAAAAAGGAATTGAGGATGCAGATGGAATTAAGGTTGCTAATCAGCTGACAAAATAGGAAGTTTACCAAGCGAGACTAATCTAGTTACACAAGATCTTAAAAAGGGAGAGACGTTGAGTCCAGCGGGTAAGAGAGATGTGACATGTGAATAACTTGCTTCTCCACTGCTGACTTTGAACTTGGAGCAGGAGAACCACAAGCCAAGGAATGTGGGTGGCTTCAAGAAGCTGGGCACTCTCCTTGGTGGACAGCCGGCAAGGGAACAGGGACCTTGGTCCTACAATAGCAAGGAGCTGAATTCTGCCAACAATCGGAATGATCAGGAACCAGGTCTTCTCCTAGAGGTTCCAGGAGAAACTTTGATTTCATCCCGGTGAGATCCAACTTCTGACCTACAGAACTGTGAGATAACACATCTGTGCCGTTTTGAGCCACAAAGTTTGTGGCAATTTGCAAAGGCGGCAAAATAGAAAACTGAGGCAATGCGTCTTGCGCAAATTTATGTTGAATGAGTGAAAATGCAAAGAGAAAATACTTAGGGCGGAACAGAACGCACTTCTTAGGAAGTAGAATGTGGAGAAGAGAATATAATATCATATACATCTACCACATTTCTCCTCAGACATTTCTCTCTAGCACAGCAAGCATTTTACAATAAAAGTAGGCAGAGCTAATGACCCTCTAGAGTCAAGCTTGTGATGGGAAGGTCACGACTGAGAGAAGCTTGGCTACTCCAGTTACAAAATAAATTCTGGTGAAAAGGGAGAAAACAGAAGAGCGCTGAACTGTGCCAAGTCAGGGAGCCAGATGCCTGGGCTTCTACCGATGGCTTCAGTGTGAACTGAGGGAAGAGACTTGGTTTCTCTATACTTCGGTTTTCTTTTCTGCTGGATTTAACCACTCAGCCATCATGTGGGACGAATATGACTGAGGAAAGCCCGCGCCTGCTCCTCACTTGTGCAGACTTTTCTAGGTGATCACTGAATCCACTAACGGTCCCTACCTCAATCTTCCTTTACAGTCCAGACCCAACCGTGCACGGAGCCAATGGGAAAGCCACCCTCGAGAGCTGGACAACCAGCTCACATCCTTTCAGCTCTGAACCTCCGTGACTTTACTATGGAGTTTCCCTAATTATATGTTCAAGTTTGCTTCTTTTGTGCTAATTGACGGAGCTCGTGATTTCTAATACACCTCCTGCTTTTCCTGGTGCTCCATGCATTTAAATTTTACCTCTTTGTGGAAAGAAAAATAGAAGCAAACAGGGATGTAAACCATTCTTCTTGTAAGGATTAAGATTTGGAATTTGAAAGCTGTCCACAAATCTCATAAAACTGTTATATAAAATTATGAGTCTGCATTTCCTTCTGACACTACAAGAGTAGAGGCTGGAAATGATGAGAACAAACACATCTCCAAATGGAAGACAATCTGTCTAGAGATAGAAAGTTTATTTAGCTAGGTTCTCCCCCCACCCCGCTTTTCATTAGGATTTATTTTTTAGAGCAGTTTTAGGTTTACAGCAATGTTGAGCACAAAGTACAGAGTGATTAGATTTTCCAGAAGAAAAATTCACTAACTGCAATTTCGTGACATGAAAAGCTTGCAGATTCAGGTTTAAAAATCTTCGAATCGTGAAGCCATGAAAGCGTGGACACGGCACACACAACAGCTTTGCAAAGTGAACGTGGTTCTAAATTCCTTCAAAAGGAGGTTCGTGAAATTCACGAAAATCATTTTATTTTGCAATTAAAACCGATCCGTACTGGTTAATACTCTTCCTTCTTTGTCATTACTCTCTCTGCATAATTATTGTCCTCTGACTCCTCTAGGCTGAGTTCTCTCTTTGCCTTTATGATTCCTTTTTATTGCTTCCTCTCCTTAATCCTCTAGAACTTTTCAAGTACACAAAATCTGTCTTCATAGAAGGGTTAGACATTATTCTGTTCTTGAACAAACAATACTGAATGCCTCTGTTCTATTCCAAAATTGCCAGGCAGAGCTCAGAGGCGCCCTAACAAAGTCCCACAGACTGAGCAGCTTAAAAACAGTACGTTATGGTCTCTCAGTTTTGGAGGAGGCCAGTCTGAGGTCAGAGTGTTGGCAGGGGTGTAGGTCATGGTATTCTCCCTGTGTTTCCCCCCACTGTGTTCCCTGTGGGTATGTTTGTGGGTACGAATGTCCCCTTGTTATAAGTACACTTCTGTGAGATGAATTGAGATGTTAGAGCCCTAACTTCCTGCACCTCAACGTGACCGTATCTGGAGATGGGACCTTTAAAGAGATGACTGAGTTAAAATGAGGTCTTTAGAGTGAGCCCTAATTCAATGAGATTCCTTACGAAAAGAGTAAATTTGGACACCCAGGAAGACCCCTGGGTGCACACACAAAAGGAAGACCTTGTGAAGACACAGTAAGAAGGTGGCCCAAGGAGAGAGGCCTTTGGAGAAACGAAACCTGCCAGCACCTTGACCTTGGACTTCTGGCCTCCAGGACTGTGGGATAATGCACTTCTGTTGTTTAAACCACTCCGTCTGTGGCGTCTTGTTGCACGGCAGCCCTAGCGGATTAACATACCCACTGGGCAGCACAGGATTAGGGCCCATCCTGATGTCCTCACTTTAACCTGATTACCTCCCTAAAAGACCCTATTTTCATATAAGGTCACATTCTGAGATACTGCATGTTAGGACTTGAATTGGGGGGCAGGGGGCAAGTCAACCTTGACGCTCGGTTTGGGGGGCCCACTTAAAATGTAAATTCCGTAAGTGAGGTGTCACAGCGTTCATCAGGCTTAAAGTCCTAGCATCCCACGTGAGTAAGCACCGTGCATGATGAGGTCTGAACAGCATTCAACCTGAGTCTTTATCTTGCCTGTGACAGAAGGATGGAATGTGAGGGACAAAATGGCTTTCAAAGGAAATACTGATATTCTCTCTGACTCCAACAGGGGGACATGTTGTTAAGGTGCATCTAACGGTCAGCCCCCTTTCTGGAATCGTCAGAATATTGCCGGCAGACAGAGGCAGGCAGGAGGCAGCTGGTGGCCCTGCAGGGTACAACCTTCACCCCCTGGCTTCCTTGGGCTTCTCCCCACCTTGGATGGCCCCTTCGTCCTCATAACAGGGCCCGTCACAGATTGCTCCCCATTAATTAATTCATTTGAAATTTGTTTATTGAGCACCAACTGTGTCAAACACCTTTCTGGGCACCGGGCATACAGCCATAAACAACATACATGTTCAGATAAATCTCCCAAAGCAGAAAGAGAATGCTTCAGGATATGAAAATTATTTCCAGAGAAAAGTTTAAAAATTATTTTGAACAGTGACTGCATCATGGATATAAAAACTGACCTCCTACATCTTTACTAATTTGAAGAAAACGTCACATTGAACCCAAAGAGTAAACATTATAATGATCTGATACATTAGAAATTATGACTAACAGTAACCATCTCGTCTGGCAAAGTCAAGCCGAACCACCAGAAAGACAAGATTTCAAAATTGAGACAGATTGGTTCACTTTCCATTTTTAAAGTGTATCGAATGCATTATTTCCTTATGGGACTCAAACCTACTGAACACAAAGCAGAAGGGAGATTCACAATTATTTAGGGAAACATTTTAGAGACCTTGGGTCCTTGTCGTTACCCTTCATGGTAATATATTTGTAGGTTTGCATGGGTGCATTCTAAAAAACTCGCTCACTAATCTGACTGAGAAAGCCAGCCATCTAAGCACAAAATCTTCCAGAGAACAGCGCCAGACAGTTCTCCTTTCTTTAAGCAGAAAGAATGGCCCAGGTAGAAAATATATGTGATGTTTATTTTTAACATAATATGTGATGTTTATGAAATCAGGATGTGTGCGTTGAACTACTGGGAACGGCACTGCACACACCACAAGCTGTGTCCCCACCTTCTCTTTCCCAACAGGGGGACGTTCTCCAGCTGGACAGCAGAAAGGAGACATTTGCTCACAGGTTAATTTCAGGACGGACCGAATGGCCACTTCCCGCTCCACCAGTGATACAGACACTGGACTAATAGCCAGGAAATGTGGGTCTATCCTGGTTTCTGCAATAATAGGTTGCAGGGGGTCAGCTCTCTTTAATCCTGTATAAAAGCAACATCAGACTAGATGACGTCTATAATTCAGGCTTGTTCTCAAATTGACTGAATCTATAATCACGTGAGATCACTTCAATGTCCAAAGCAGTTCAGTGCCCAGAACAGCTACAGGGTGGGGATAAACACTTCACAGAGAGGCTTGATTGCAGAGATGTTTAACTGCAGATGAAGTTAGTAAATGCCTTCACTGAATAAGGTTTCGCCTGTTCTAGGAGATTCCTCTTCGTGCAGTTACCCTTCCTAAACCCAATTCCAGAACTGAAATTCTTCCTTTATCTTTACTACTTTGCTGCCATGTCAGTCACAAACAGCTCTGAGTCTTATCAGTCACGAAGCTTTCTGGGGATGATGTGACTCTCTCTGGAACGATGTGTATTTCACCCTCTTCCTTGCTCTAGGGAAGCTCTCTAAACGTTTTCTTTCAACCTCCATCTGAGTACAGACCAACCAACTCATTGCCCAGGATGCCCTGCCCTGGTCCTGTCGGAGCAGCACTCAATAGTTCTGGCTCCAGTAAAGGACAGTCGTCCATCCTAGGGAGTTCAGAGGTCAAGACATACTGGCCAGGCCAGCAAGTTACGCTCTGCTGCTACAGATTACCAGGCAATTGTGAGATGATGTCACTAGGATCCTCTCCAGGTGGCATCAAGGAGGACAGCTTTCTGCTCAATGCACCTGCGGTGCCCAATTACCTGGGAACAGGCCAGGAAGTGGCTGCAGGCTCCGCCCTTCCTGGCTCCAGCAGCAGCAAGCTTGGGGCTCCCTGCCATAGAGACTGGACACACCTTGGGGCTGATTCCAGGCATGGTTTCCTCAACTCTCCCTGGTCTAATCCCTTTGATTTCTCCTCTTAGATCAGGTAAGGTCGAGACAGAAAATGCGGAAGTACAACGTGGACTATGTTGGAACTCCTCCAAGGTCTGTCTAGGTGTGCAGGCTTGGGAGGGTGTGGTCAGTTTTACCAGCACACCTGGAGGTAGATGAGTTTATCGCCAGTCCTTCCTGGTTCTCCAGTGAGGGTCATCCAGGGGGACCTGGAGCGAGATGCCAGCCTCCACTAACACAGACAAGGATGGACTCTGCATTTTCTGGAGCTGGGGTGCTCTGCCCTCATTCTGGACCAAGGGGCGGCCACCTGACTCAGATTCTGCCTGGACCAAGGGGCGCCCACCTGACTCAGATTCTGCCTGGACCAAGGGGCGCCCACCTGACTCAGATTCTGCCTGGACCAAGGGGCGCCCACCTGACTCAGATTCTGCCTGGACCAAGGGGCGCCCATCTGACTCAGACTCTGCCCTCAACATCCAGGAGGGCTGAGTGTGCTGGAGACCCAGACCCATCAGCCACTTGTAGAGATGAGGAAATGGAAACCCAGTGGGTACGACGTTCCAAAATTCATAGCTATGGGCAGAATCCACCAACCTAATTTCTACTCCGGGGCTC
>NW_006791400.1:217307-225185 GCF_000442215.2 Lipotes vexillifer | reverse complement strand
CCTGCATTAGTCCCCTCGCTCAAGGCAAACTTGAACTGTTGGGGAAGCACACGGAGGTGGACGTCGGGGAAGATGATCTTAAGTATGAGGACCTGAACTCAGGTCTAACTATATGAATTTAATAAGCCTCCAAAAGTGCAGTGTTTTAATGGAAGACGATGTCCCAAACACATGAAGTTACTACATGCTACGTAAGTTTTAAAAAATAACTTATTTTCATATTTATTATTTATTCTGATCATACTATCTTCCTTCACATTTCTCTTTTGGGCTAAATTTGTATATATACATATATGTTTATATAAAGATTTTGCATCTACATAAAGATTTTGTATCTACATATTTTGTAGATTTATACATATATATATTTTATATATATATATATATATATATATATATATATATATATAAAGACTGTATGACATTACATGGTGCTATAACTAGCTGGTATTTCATTATTCCTTTTACAGAAAAATAGACCCTTGAGTTTTAGAAAATAATCAAACATATTCACACACTGGAGAAGGTACGGAGATTAAAGACATCATAGACATCCAAATTAAAATTTACAGGGAGCAGATTTTTCTACTGAAATACTACTTTGGTGAGAAAATCTTTGACATAATCTTTCTAAAAATCTTCATCAACTCCCCAGATGTGTGAGATACAATTTAGGGAATGTTTTTTTCACAGTTGTCAACTCTCTCCCGTGAATGACACGCAACATTAAAAAATTCCTTTCTGACTCGATCAATATGCATATCCAAGTATTTTCCACCATCTTTTTCTCTCAAAGGATTATTATAATGACTTCCCTTGCCTGCGGGAAATAAACCGCTTTAGGTCCCCTGCAGACGCAGAGCCGAGCCACCAGGGGGCGCCCGTCCTCCATCACTCCATAATCAGACCTGTCACCCTAACGAGCAGCAGCCCGCCGTGTTTTCCCAGGAGGCGGAAATATAACCTCATGCTTGTCACAGCTAAAAAATGAAATGCAGAATTTACACAGAATTCTCAAAATGTTTTATCTCCATTGTCAGTAACCCCCAGCGGATCTTTTACTTTATTTTTTCTTTCAATAATTCACCTATGAAAAATACAGCAGCAAATCAGGTAGGGTCTCTCTTATCCATCAATCAAGTGGCAATTTTCGTAATGTATGTTACCATAGCACCCGCAGCCTGAGATGCTCTGCTACTTCTGTGTTGTTAGTGTTGGCTCACCATTCCAGGTAAACAATCCAGGATTTCTCCAGGGGATTCTAGAAGAATGCGAGGGAGTGTGCAGGGGGGAAACCCGCGTAATTATCACCATGATGGGCTGACAGCGCAGAGCCCACAAAGGACTCCACCCCCTCACTCTGAAGACGAAGAAACAGTTTCTAAAATAGCAGAGTATTGTGTGAACCCAGCTTGAGAACAGAACCCACCTTGAAAAGTTTTAACTCAATAAAGCCTGACATCCAATGACAGGCTTCACCCTGACAGCACCTTGGAATTTCTCCCTAATTAATTTCTCAAACACCCCTTCAGCAACGCCTCAGTTTTATCCTCTAACAGAAAAACCAAGAGAGATCTCAGGCAAGGTGTCTTTCCTTCATCACCTAAAACAGAAGCAGAACTTAACAACAGGAGGAGGCTCTTCTCTCCTCTAGTTCTGTGGTTAGAACATCTGTCCTTCACCTTCAGTAACAGCCTCAGTCAAAGACATTGTACAGCCATGGACATGCATTCTCAGATATTTCATTTTTTAAAAATAAGCTACTGGCTTGCTAAGGATCATAGCAGCAGATGACCAAAATATAGACATGTAAAACACTCCCATGTAGGACATGGGTAAGTAATACAAGCCTCATAAAGAAATGATGCAATAAGGTTGCATCTAATAACTTACCAAAATTTTAAATAACTCCTGATTATTTAAAGGAATTTTGTCTGTTCTGAACCCTCTAACTGGTTCCCTGATCCCAAGGACTGAGATGTATTTTTTTGGATGGATGACAGGAATTCTAAGCAACAGTACATATCTAATAAAAGCCTAGATGACAGGAAGACCTGGAGTCCTGTAATTCCAGTCTCTAAAAGATTGGATGATGCAGAGGACGCTAGGAGAAAAAGCCATAATCACACCACTGGTTTGTCACCATGGAGAAGCACCTTGAACAAAACTGACCCTCACTTGGACAGCATCTGCCAGCGAGCCTTTTGCAGTCACGTGCTCATTGAGCACTTTTTTGAGATTGATTTTTAGAGGGAATCTCTTTCCTTCTGGAAGCTTCTGAATTGGATGTATTTCCATTAGTAGGGAGACCATTATTAAAGGAATTTGAAGGAAATTCCGTCTATTCCTTCAACTCCTCATGATAAATGATTATTTTTCAGCATATAGAATGGCAATAAAACCATTTATTAATTTTTTTAAAAAGAGGAATTACTGGAGGCAAGATGAAGACCAACCTACTTGGTTAATTCCTTTCAGTGAAATTGGGTTTAGTGATTGTCATTTACTCATCTCATTGAGGGGGGAGTCCAGCAGATGTGCTGTTCTGTGTGAGCTGAAACGTGGCTATGAGCCTGCTTCCCAGTGGGCCTCAGGTCCTGTGCAGCCAACTGGGGAACTAGGAAAAATACTCCCATTTCTCGACTAGACTTAGACTCATTCTGAGTACAGAAGACGCTTCATTCACAATGCATAAAAGGTGTGTGAGATGACTCAATATTTACTCCAAGTATACCTGAAGGGTGAGTTCTTTGGATCTTCATGTCTATCTGTAAGAGGTGAACCTTCAAAGATTGTGTGACAATGTTTGGGAACAAATGTTTTATTTGTAAAAGTCTTACTAGTTTCCCTACAAATGTGAGGCCACTGGGCTCCTGGGCAGGGTTTCACCAGTGGCCCTGGGAGCTCACTTCTTCCCAGAAGGAGATGTCCTGGGGGCCCTGGTGTCTGGGACCCTCATCAGTAGTGACATGGCAGCAAGTGATTCGCACCTGCAGAAATCTCTCCTGTTCAAGTCCAGCAGCAAAACTCAAGGGACCTCTGTGACCCAAGGTGGATAAAGGATGGCTGCTAGTGATAAGACACAGAAGAATTCTTCCAGGAAGCCTGGGTCACAGCTTAGAAAAGAGGATCAATCTGAAAATTAGTACCATTTTTTTGTCAAAAATTTTCACAGCGCTCAGGGACCAAATGCCTTCATAATTTATTCTGCACATTTTTGAGAAGTAAGAAAAAGAACATAGGCCCAGCTGACAGTGGGGAAAGAAGAGTCAGATTCCCAAATATTCAGTGATGAGATTCTCCCAGAAAGCTTCTAATTTTGGTGGCATTTTCCCCTGGATCCGACAAATGACAAATCTCTCTTTTCCTGTTTGTTTTCCTTAATGATGTAGATGAAAAAATCTGACTTTGAAAGACTCAAAGACAATTAAAAATATAAGATAGACTTTCTGCACATGTGCGAAGAGATTAATTTCCATGTTTAGCTTTCTGATGGCCTTGAAAGTGTATAGGGAAGGCGATGAACATTCAAACCTGTATTTCAGATTCAAACATACAGATAAGAGACCAGGAAGCAGGAGGAGATAAAGACAGACGCCTCTCCCTTCATCTGAGGTTCTTTTCTGCTCTGAGAATCTAGTGAAGCTGCTGACCTTCTCTAGGAAAAAAGCTACATGCATGAGAATGAACAAGAATACAACCTTTACACAGAATTCCAGAAGTTTCTCAGAAGTCCTAAAATCACAGACACCTCATTGACCCTTAAGTCAAGAGATGAAGACCTAATCTTCATGACCATTTATTGAAGTTTTGTGTGGAAGACAAATAAATGAATAGCCTGTGACTGGTGAATTCTGGCTCAGATTCAAAGGAATAAGGTGTTAATATCTTCCTTCCTTCCTTCCTTTTATCTCTCTCTTCTCTCTCTCTCTCTGTCTTCCCAGTAGAGAGGAACCATATGAAAAATGATCTCAGCATCAAATCAGTGGAATAACAAAAATAATTGGTAAATCACTTTACATTCCACAAATCGCTTCCTTATGTACCATGGCTATTGCCTATGGATGACGTATCTCGTGCAGCTTCTCTATCTGTATTCCTTACTGCAGACATGCCTGAGGGGTATCGCTATCACTAATGTACTAACGGGGAGATGGTGGCTCGGAGAGAAGGCGTTAATAGAAATAGGAGGAAAGCCCATGTTTCTTAACCTTCATGCAGATATCCTTCCCATAAGTTTGGGCAGCATAAAAGTCATCCAGTGTGTAGGCAGGCTTTTAGGGGAGCTTTGCTGGACAGTCTCTTGATAGCACATCACTTAGAACAGTATGGGTTATGGATAGGCATGGAAATAAGTGCTCTAGAAAGAATCTGATAAATTCTCATGGTGAACATCTCAATATGTCACTCTGCTTAGAAGGGTCTCACAAAGTTTATTATAAGAAGAGGGGTTTTCATGTTTCTTCGTACATATGATGGTGTCTTATCCTTAAAACTTGAAAACTAAACGTGCTACAACTCAAGCCGTCCAGTTACAAGGACACGTAGCACATTTTTACTGAGACAGCGTGAAGCAACAACTCTGATGATCACATTTCTGCAGCAAAGGGGATTGTTCTCAATTGTCTACTCAGCATTTATTTTTAAAAAGCAATCTACTCTTATCCTTTGCATCTTATTCTATGTCTAAGTTGTGTAACACTTATAAATACCCAGAAATTGAATGCTGCTATTGGTGTTTTGCCCAGTCTGAGTCATCTGGTGAAAGAGGTAAACAATTTAACCGGACTCTAATACACGTACACACACACGAGTAACTTAAAAGGGCATTTCTTCATACTCTCGATACTTATTTAAGATAAAGTAACATAACACTTCTCAGAAAATAGATTTGGGACCTAAACTTGTTACCAATTTGAAGAAGAAACATAATTTTGCCGCCTTATCACGTCATCTGTTCCTAGGTTAATACAAAGATAAGGCAGGTAGAACCCAACCGACTCTAAGTCAAATTTAAGCAAATCCAAAGATTGCTGACATTTTTCCATTTTATCCTTTTACAGACTTAATGATGGTGGTCATAGGTAGACGACACATCACGTGCCATCTCCAAATCAGTTTCGGGGTCCTTTCAGGGCCTCTGTGAAGGAAAGCATGGAATAGTCCCAGCTGAATCTTCAGGGTTACAGAGGTGGAAGGAAACCCCCAACCAAACAAACACCACATAAGAAGCAGATCCACCACAAGACGCTGGGTGCCAACACCTGCCCTGCACTGTACCTGTACAGATGAAACTGGAGAGGCCCCCGTAGATAACTTCATCATTGTCGGGCAATATGAACGGACACCTCGTCTGAACCTCCAAACAGTATTGCTTGCAAGGAATTGTCTTTCTGCAGTTCAGCTGTGCGACTTCAAAATACTGGGAACACAGCCAGGCTTTGTAGACAATCTGAAAAAAGAGAAGAATCAAAAATAGGGCGGGATGACAACAGTTCTGACTGATAAAGGACATGCTGTACTGTGAGAAGCATGCTAGGGTTTCAAGCGGATCATAAGAAAACTCACACTTGGAGAAAGCGTATTCACACAAGGCCAGCTGCAAGTGATGTCTTGGCAACAGAGCAAAACACTTTTTGATTGAGCCCTTAAGAGAATGCAAAAGGTAATGTGGCGTTTGAGGGGATGTAACTCATGTGAAAAACAGTGGAGTTAAGCAGGGCCTGAAGTTTTTAAAATCCAATGATATACAAGAAAGGAAATAACTGTGGATCCACCGTGGTTAGTCACTGCAGGGTGCGAGAGCCCTGCAGACACCGGCTATTCCCCCCCAAGGGCACTAGATGGCGCTGATTCCCCTACAAAGATGCCCCCCGCGGGCTGTGGAGAGGCGGCTGGTTAGAGCTTGAACTCCAGGGCACAGAACAGGCAGCGGCGGGCATTTAAATTGATGACTCACACCAAATGCATTAAATATCTCATCGTGCGAAAGCCGGGAAACACCCAACCTAAATCAGACACTTTAAGTCGTGTTGTGGTGAGAGGATAACGAAGACGGAAACCTCATCAGAGCCGCAACTTGGACCTTTAGATACTGGGCTCCACATCGATATTCGATAAGTATTTGCTTGATTTAATAAAATGTGAAAGGACTATGAATTCACCTAGCTCTTTGTTTCTGACAGGTATTTAGGAAAGTAGATATTGAAAAAAAATGCCTTTTTCTAATATAAGGGAACAAGTTGAAACTAGGCCCAAATAAAACAATGGCAAAGTATCCACCATACACATGGCTATGACTCAGGTTATTTCCCAGACCCTTGGCTCTGACGTCTTCTGTTTACCTGTTTCTAAGGTTAATACTAGCCTGGTAAGATTCCGTCGCCTATGTTCTACCTGGAAAAGTGGATGGCGTACCGTTAAATGTACACTAAGAGATCATAAAGACCTGACAATGATAGCAAGAGTAATAGCGAGTATTTATCAGTTTCACACTCTGTTCTAAGCAAGTTACATCCATTTTTTTCCCATGTAATTCTTAGCACACGCACAGAAGGTAACTACTGGTCACACTTTGCACACGGATAATAATTAGCAATGGAAGGAAGTGGACAGCCTAGAATTCAAGCAGAATCTAGGTAACTCTTGCCAATATACTGTGAGGAGAATTCTTGTGTCAGGAAAGGGAGAGAAATAAACAGCTCTGAGATACGTTCCAATGCCGCCCTTTTATTTTGGAGGGAGGGGGGTTGAGAAAGTTAGACGTTTTGTGGTGGCACAAAACCACAGAAACAAGATGATTAACTTTTAAAAGCCCTAAAGGATTTTCAGAGAAAAGCACATGATGACAAATGAACACACTTGTCTTCTTTCATAAGAACTCCGTAGTATAAGGAAGACCAGAAATCTTTTTTATAATGGCTTAGCCTTCTCCTATGGAGAGACATACTAAGTCATCGCTTTTCTAGGTGTCACTGAATAGTATAAATGCTTATCTGATGCTAAACAATAATTTTGGGAAGGAACAAAAATAGGTTTAAAGTCTCTGATGATAAATGACTGGTTCAACTACGCTTACCCCCATGTTTCCTGGAGGGCTTGTACTTTCCTCTCTCTGTGGAAGTTACGCTTGCCGGGTAACTATGCTCGTGAAGGACGTCTCACCTCAGCCCCGCTCTGCTGCTGCCCCTGGAAATCACTGCTGACAGTACAACAAATTGTTTGACAGCTGCCCATCCTACAGTCGATAGAAAATACTCTCAAGCTACAGTCTAGAAAAGGAACAGACTAGACCATTAAAATGGCCTAAAAAAGAATGACATTTTCACTTAATAGCTGGATAACAATTTTCTCTTTTTCTCCCAGAGCATTTTCGCATTTCTTATTTTTCCCCCTGAAACCCTTGAGATGGGTTTGGGAAATATTTTACAAATAAAGAACCTGAGTTAGAGAGAGATTATAGTAGCAAATGGACAGAATTCAGGCCAGCATTTCCTTTACTGGGCGCTGGGGTAGCTGGACCTTTTCTGAGAGGAAGTGGAAAGTGATGACAACATGACAAAAGGTGGGTCTCTGGAGTCCTGGAGGGGAGGGTGGCAGTTCAGAGGGGAAAGGTCCTAGGGGTCATCTAGCTAAGCCTCTCATTTTAAAGTGAGAACTGGGGCCTAGGAAGATCACAGTTGATGGCAACCTCAAATCCCTGCCTTCTTGGATGTTGTTTTAATAACACAGCACATTACTGGGAAGGCATCAATTGAATCATTCTTAACGTACCTTTTTTTTTTTTTTTTTGCCATACGCGGGCCTCTCACTGTTGTGGCCTCTCCCACGGCGGAGCACAGGCTCCGGACGCGCAGGCTCAGCGGCCATGGCTCACGG
>NW_006791400.1:201016-217277 GCF_000442215.2 Lipotes vexillifer | reverse complement strand
CGAACCCGTGTCCCCTGCATCGGCAGGCGGACTCCCAACCACTGCGCCACCAGGGGAGCCCTTCCTTTTTTTTTTCAAGTCAAGTCACTTCACCCCAGATCTGCACTTTCCAAACCTTCCCTTGAAATTCTGCGCAGTGGCTGTAATAATCACACCCCACCCCCGGGCTGATTTCTGGGTCTTCTCTGCACCAACATCACTTTACAAATCCCCTCGGTTTCGCGGGCCTAAATGAAGGTGTG
The DNA here is from genome assembly GCF_000442215.2 of Lipotes vexillifer. NCBI lineage: Eukaryota > Metazoa > Chordata > Mammalia > Artiodactyla > Lipotidae > Lipotes > Lipotes vexillifer. The sequence continues at coordinate 217,035 of NW_006791400.1, read as the reverse complement.
AGGAGAGGAGGGGAGATCCCAGGGAGCTGTGGTTTACTGAACTCATTTCCAGATTCCCGATGAAGACTAGTTTTTTTAAGATAATTCTCAGTTTTCAGGAAAGTTCTGGTTGTAATGGTACAAGTATGGTTGAGAGGAAAATCCCAGGAGACAGACTGAGCGAGGGGTCTCTGTTCCCTGATTACGGGAAGTGACGTTAAGCTACAGGACTCTAGGAGGCGGATGCTTTATATGGCTAGAAATATTGTTCATTACGGGTTTTACCCAGTGCCGTGAATAATCATGGTTTTCAGGCTCCTCTTTACAAGTGATGTCATCGTGCACCAGCGTGACGTCAGCATGCACCGGGTCTCATGACCTCTCTTGGTTCTGGGCGTTCCACACGACCACGGCTCACCTCCCGTAGAGCCTTTCACAAAATGCCCCAGATTCGTATTTTTCCCATAGGGGCTTGGATTCTCATTTCTTTTAAGTATACTTGCCTCCCTCCCCCAAAATCTATATTCATGTTTTAGAGCAAGGGAACCAATTTATATTGCAAATATATGTTAGCTGGCTGAAAAAATATGTCGGTTACAATTTTTTATTATTAAGAAAAATGTCAGGTATTGAACATGGTTGTCATCTTCAGATCAGAAGGCCGTTTTCCCTTTTCCCCCAAGAATTACTAAGGGCTAACTCTTCTTACATGTATACTATGTGTTGATGCATTTTCTGAGGCCCTTCCCTGGCAGCTCTAATGCGTGATTGGCGTGTGTCTGGAGCGTGCGGGGCTGAAATTGCTGGTTACGTAAGCAGTAGTCTGCGGTGGCGACCGCCTCGGGCTAATGCACTTTGATGCACAAGGCATGTTGTTACAGTTGTGAGTGGGGCAGGAGGTCGAAAGAAATGTTCATATGCGTATATCTGAGCGTCTTTCCTTAGTTCTGTGTTAGTGTCTGGTTAAAGCACATGTGGCACCCAGAAAATGGAAATACTGACATATTTTAAGAGGGAAGCAAGAAAACAATCCCTCCCTGAGGATGCGCCAGGTCATCTGAGGGAGAATATTCAGAGATGGGCAGTGTAAGAAGACAGGCTCCTTGATCCGCCAAAGCCTTACAATGTCAGCACACCTTGTCCTGTGGGGCTGCATCTTCGCTCCATTTCCTGCGTCGAATGCAAATGCCTTCCTGTTTTCTCCTGGTGACCCGCTTCGTGGGTCCTGTTATAACACTCGGTCTAATACCCTGAACTTCAGAACGGCCCTCGCTTCCTGGCACCGCCCTATGTTTTTAAGCCCACCCAATCCATTCTCACCACCACCCTAGGCTCAGTCCCTTCAGGAGAGGGAATCCGTCTGAAAAAGGCAGGGCCAGCCCGGCTCCACCTGCTAGTCAGGTGTGATACCTGGAGGCCCACAGACACGTGATGGCAATGGTGACAAAAAGCAAATCAACTCTTCAAGCTTTCCTGAATAGAGGATGCTACCATCCAACGATGATCTTGGAAACGAAGGAAACCGGGGAAGAATTTGTGTGTCTCCTGCACAGTCCGGGGCACACAGGAAGCCAGTTTCTTCTTTCCCTTCCTCCTCATTAACACAGTAAGTCCCCTACGTACAAATGAGTTGCATCCCGAGAGTGCGTTCGTTAAGTCCAATTTGTTCGTAAGTCCAATGAAGTTAGCCTAGGTACCCAACTAACACAATCGGCCATATAGTACCGTGCTGTAATAGGTTTATAATAATTTTCACACAAGTAATACATAAAAAAAAATTAAAAATAAAGAACACATTTTTTAATCTTACAGTACAGTACCTCGAAAAGTACAGTAGTACCAGCTACGTCACCACTGCTTTTAGGCTTGCTTCTGGACATCCTGGGCTTGAAATAAAGATACTGTACTACTGTGCTTTACACAGCACTGTACTAAAGTACACAAAAGCACAACCACTCGTAGAGGATGCACACATGTGACGATGTACGACACGTGAACTCACTTATGTGACTGGACGTGCGAATACGCGTTCCCATCAAGTCTGCAACTTGAAGGCGTGTGTGTAGGGGACTTACTGGACGCCTCCTGCATTGTCTGAGTTAATGACGTCCTTGCTTCATCTTCTTTCCCCTCCTCACCTCGCTGTGGTTTGGTGTCAGCCTGAACTCCTGCACAGAAACCTGTTCTTTCTAAGCAACCTGGCCTCTGTGGTGATAAACCCAGCTGCTAAGATCAGCTATCTTCTTATTTGACTTCTTGGCAGCAATGAGCGCTGCTGGTGAAACTCTTTCTTGAAACGCTGGCGCCGTGATTTCGAGACTCCATTTACCCTGGGCTTCTTCCTACTCTGCCAGCCACTAGTTCATTGGTTGTTTTGTTGTGATTGTTGCTTGTTTCCTCTGCCACTCCCCAAAATGTTGGTGTCACTCAGGCTTCTGTTCTAAACTTTCTTCTGCACAGTCTTTCGTGGTAATCGTCCACTCTCATGATTCAACTTGGTCTTTAAAACAGTGACACCTAGATCGTTATTTCCAGGGCACCCCTCCTTCTCTCTCTCTCTCACCTGATCTGTCTATAAACTGCGTCCTACATGCTTCTGTTTCCATGCTCTTTAGCATCTCAGCCTCTGCAAGTCCAGAGTGGAATTCAGCATCTTCTCTTCGGGAGAAGAAAGATGAGAGAAATCTGGGAGTCACTCCCAATGTCCCCTTCTACGCTCTCCCCAACCACTTTCTCCCCAGGTCCTACGAGCCTACGTCCTAAATATCAAGGCTCCAAATATTTTGACTTCTGTTGACACTATTATCCCAGCCACTCCCATCGCTCACCTAGATGACACGTCCACAGATGAGCCTCTGTGTCTTCAGTCCTGACCTCCTCCCCTCCGTGCTGGTCTGTACCGGGCAGTTAGGGTGACCTTTGTGGGACTGATTTGATTCTGTCAGCACTCTGCTTTACATCATCCAGGGCCTCCCCGCAGCACTCCGGGAAAAGTTCAAACTCCTTAAAGGACACTGAGCTTTGTGACCTCGCCCTGCTGAGCGCTCCAGCCTCTGGGCCTCCACCCCCATGCTCAGTCTGTGCGCTGCGGCTGTGGAAGGTGACACGCAGCGTCACTAAACGGCCTCGTCCTCAGCAGCCCTGCACCCCTGCTTCCCCTTCGCCTTGCTCACACAGCCCTCAGCCTGATGGGTTCCTACCCGTCCCGTGTGACCTCAACTGTAAACCTCCTGCCCCTGATCTGTAAACCCACCCCCGAAAGCCTCTGGAATGTTCTCTTCCTATGGACTCACACTGAAGGCGACACTCTTTGCTTGTCTGCTTCCCTTTCTAGCCTCCTGTAAAGGGGCCTCGTGCACTTCTGTATTCCTGGTGCTCTGGGTGTACCTGGGAGAAACTGACTGTCCATGGAACTGTCCTTGGAAGTTCACACCATGGCCTTCAGGCGCACAGCTCTGTCAGGTGATCTGGTTCATGTGAGCGAGTCCACCTGGGCTCTGAGATCCCGCACAGAGCAGACTCTAACCATGAACCCTGACGTGCTTCCAAGACATTAAATCCTATGGACTCCTTTTGAGGTATCAGCAAACTCCCTTATCGGAGGACAAATAAATCCTATAGAAAGAAACTTTTAAAAGCCCACTTCATGATTGAACCTCTCTTTCCAAGCAGACACCGTGGTTTAGGTGCTGAGACACAACATGGACTGGGGTTCCAAGCAGAGAAGGATGTCCACACAAAGAGAAGGCTCAGTGGGTGGGACTCAGGGGAGGCCCACAGAGCTGCCAAGGGCGGAATTTGCTCTGGCCTTGTCATCGGAAATGGACGAGCTGCTTTGGCTGGGATCATGGCAAAAAGTTTCTGGAGGACAGATTACACTATCTCATCCCTTTCCAAAACAATTCTATTGTACTTCCAAAAATGAATTATTCATAGTGATAGAAATAGGTGAATTAAAAGCTCACGTTAGAGACCAAGCTGTCAGGAACTGTGCGCGTGGGCCTCGGGGAAAAAGGAGGGTCAGCAAGGGCCCAATGGGGAGTGATGGAGGCCAGCAGCAGAGGCTGCAGGAGGCCAGGAATTATTTCGCAAAACATCTGATCATGGAGTTGCTGAATACTTCACCAGTGTCCTCCTCTTTTTCCAGCTGGAAAAACCAAGAGAGAATTTAATATCTATATTGGAACGGCTGAGAACTGCCAAAATATGAGGCATGACTTTCCCTTCCATTATGGATATAACTCTAACATTGAGCTGTGTTTGAGGCGATGGACTCCTTGAAAGAAAGCACCATATCATTTACGCAGTACAAAGAAGCCCTCAAAACCCTGGGTCTGTGCACCGCAGATAAAGCTTTAAAGATGATGGGCATGGAATAACTTTGGAAAAATTCAGGTGTCAAGTGAACAAGAGGAAATGGTCAGCATTTTAATAACACTGTAAGTCCAAGGTAATAAATGATTCTATTAGAAAATAAAAAAAGAAAGGAAGGAAGTTATTTCATGGAAACCACTTCTGTGTGTCGGCCATGGGTGGACATAATGCTGTTTTCTCAACAGCCTTTTCTAGAATCGGGAAAGACAGGGATAAATGACAGCTTCCTTGTAGACTATCAGCCAAACAATACCTTGGAAATGCAGCAGTATTACATATCATCACACGGTCCTCTAGATACACTACGTATTTAACGTGGTCTGTGTTAATTATCATCAAAGTGCCCGTGATCCTATTAGAATTGATAGTTTTAAAAAGGCAGTGAGGAAGCACTTTGATATAAATTCAGTTTGGGGCTCCATACCTTAAGCAAGTTGAGAACATTGAAAGGGGTTTAGAAAGTAGGAAATCAACCTTTTGAAGGAAGAAAGGGAAGTGAGTCTGTAGATAAATCTGAGACTAGTCTTAGCATGTATTCGTCAAGGAAATGGGAGAGTCAATATGGTAGAGTCCCCTTATTTGGGAGGACTCACATGGGAATTCACGAGGCAGTTATTAATAAATGAATGAGTGTTATAATCCACAATCTAGAGTATGTTTAGAAATATTCAGTAGAACAACAATAAGTAATCAGCACATTCACTAAAAAATGCAGCTGTATTCACTTTTTTCCTACAAGTAAATAGAATGGGACTTGCTTATCACTGCCTCTCACTTAATAGAAACATCCAATAAAGGTCTAAAGAAAGTTAAGGCATAACTTTCTCATAGAACCCAAAGTAAAATATGGAAAACTTGCGATAATAAAGCAAAATGAGTTAATATCTAACAATCTGATCATTTTACACGGTCTTATACTTTATAGAACTAGAGTATAAAATGCTCTGGGTATATATCTAAATTCTCTACCTCTTTGCAACACAGTCGTTTCTGTATGAATAATACATGATGACACCCCACTTTACAATATCACAGGCATAAGAGTTGTCAATTAAAACAATACTAATGTCTTCACTCAAAGCAGGTGCTGCTGCCCCCGGTTGAGGGACTCTTTTTGTTCTTTATTTTTTTCTCCCAGATGTGAAGGCGCGCTTCTGATTCTGTCATCACCAAGTCCAAGCTCAGCAGCTATCATTATGGTTTCTGCTTTATCCTGACACGTCCTGTTCTTGAGGAGCAGGGACAGGAGAGATGGCAGCTCCTCATGTTCAAACCATGTGCAAACCAGCGCCTTGGGGATGCAGCAGTGTTGTGTGTCATGTGGCCACTGAAACACGCTATTTATTTACACCTGGTCCTTAGATAAAGAGGATCACAGCCAGAAAAGTGCCAGTGAGCCTCTTAGAGTTTATAGCTTTAAAATGTGACAGAGTGAACACTTCAAAATTCTCATTAGAGTAGAGCTGTAGCCGGTTATCATGATGCAGGAAGAGCTAACTGATTTCTACCAACCTTGGCTTCAAAGGTATCATTCAATCCATCCAAAGCTATTTACTGAGAGCCGACTATTGGCCTGGCAGTAGGTACATACCCTGGGGAGCAGGTTAAAAACGTCACTATAAGACATTTTCCCTGGCCCCAAAAATAGTCCTGTCAAATTAAAGGCGACAAGGCAAGACGTGGTAGGCAGTGTGTTCCCATCAGGGTGCTTTGGTTTGGAGAAAGCAGAGGTCAGTGATGACTGAGGGTGGCCGGCGGTTCTGGAGAAGAGAAGGGGACAGTCAAGACAGGGAGTGACGTGGCATGTCAGAGAGGGGACTGGAGTGGGGGTCAGTGTGCCTGTGATACAGGACAGCATGAAGACAGCAAGGAGGGGGGCAGATAATAACTATTTACTACATAGGCAGACCTAGGAGATACCGTGGGTTCGGTTCCAGACCACCCCAATATGCCAGTATTGTAATAAAATGAGCCACGTGAAATGTTTGGTTTCCCAGTGCATAGGAAGTTATGTTTATATTATACTGTAGTCTACTAAGTGTGCAGTACCATTATGTCGAAAAAAAACAACGTACACACCTTAATTTAAAAATATTTTATTACTAAACAGTGTTAACCCTTATCTGATCCTTCAGCCTCTTCTGCTGCAGGGTCTGGCCTCCATGCTGGTGGCTGCTGACTGCTCAGGGCAGCGTTGCTGAAGGTCGGGATGGCTGTGGTCGTTTCTTAAAAGAGGACAACGTTGAGGTCTGCCCATGCTTTGAGTCTTCCTTTCACGAGCAATTTCTCTGTCGGATGCAATGTTGTTTGATAGCCTTTCACCCACAGTAGAATTGCTTTCAAAACCGGAGTCAATCCTCTCACACCCTGCCACCACTCTCAACTAAGTTGATACACTATTTTTAACCTTCCGTTGTCATTTCAACAGTCTTCAGAGCATCTTTACCAGGAGTTGTTTCTAGATCATGAAACTACTTTCTTTGCTCATCCATAGGAAGCAACTCCTCATTCTCTCAAGTTTGATCATGAGATGGCCGCAGTGCAGTCCCATCTTCAGGCTCCACTTCCAATACTAGTTCTCTTGCTCTCTCCACCACACGTGCACTTACTTCCTCCACGGAAGTCTTGAACCCTTCAAAGTCATCCATGATGGTTGGATTCAACTTCTTCCAAATTCCTATTGATGTTGATATTTTGACCTCTTCCTGTGAATCGCGACATGTTCTTAATGGCATCTCTAGTGGTGAATATTTTCCAGAAGGTTTTCAATGGACTTTGCCCAGATCCATCAGAGGAACCACTATCTATGGAAGCCACAGCCTTTTACAAAATGAATTTCCTAAATAATAAGACTTGAAAGTTGAAGTTTCTCCTTGATCCATGGGCAGCAGAACGGATGTTATGTTAGCAGGTGTGAAAGCAACATGAATCCCATTGTGCATCTCCATCAGAGCTCTTGGGTGACCAGGTGCATTATAAATGAGTAGTACTATTTTGAAAGGAATATTTATTTTCTGAGCATTAGGTCTCAAGAGTGGGTTTAAAATAGTCAACCATGTGGTCAACAGATGCACTGTCATCTAGGCTTTTTGTTCCATTAATAGAGCACAGGCAGAGTAGGTTAGCATAATTCTTAAGGATCCTGGGATTTTTGAAATGATAAATGAGCACTGGCTTCAGTTCAAAGTCATCAGCTGCATAAACCCCTAACAAGAGAGTCAGCCTGTCCTTTGAACCTTTGAAGCCAGCCATTGACTTCTCCTCTCCAGCTATGAAAGTCTTGGTCACATCTTCTTCCAATAGAAGGCTGTTTTGTTTTACACTGAAATCTGTCGCTTAGTGTAACCACCTTTACGAATTCTCTTAGCAAGATCTGCAAATACTGCAGCTTTTACATCAGCATTTGCTGCTCCACCTTGAACGTTTATGTTACGGTGATGGCTCCTTTCCTTAAACGTCATGAACCAACACCCTCTGCTGGCTTCCAAGTTTTCTTCCACAGCTTCCTCCCCTCTCTCAGCCTTCACAGAACTGAAGAGAGATGAGGCCTTGTTCTGGATCAGGCTTTGGCTTGAGGGAACGTTGTGGCTGGTTTGATCTTCTATCCAGACCACTCAGACTTTCTCCATATCAGCACTAAGGCTGTTTCACATTCTTATCATTCGTGTGTTTGCTGGAGTAGACTGTTAATTTCCTACAAGAACTTCTCCTTTACATTCACAATTTGGCTGTTTTTCACAAAAGGACTAGGTTTCAGCCCATCTCAGCTTTCAACATGCGCTCCTCACTAAGCTTAATCATTTCCAGCTTTTGATTTAAAGTGAGAGATGCTTGACTCTTCCTTTCACTTGAACACTTAGAGGCCATTCTAGGGTTATTAATTAGCTTAATTTCCATAGTGTTGTGTCTCGGGGAATAGGGAGGCCTGAGAAGAGGAAGAGCGACGGGGAATGGCCAGTGGAGAAATCGGAACACACACAACACGTATCAGTTAATTTGGCCACATCTTATATGGACACGGTTTGTGGGTCCCCGAAACAATTATGATAATAACAGCAAAGATCACTGATCCCAGATCACCATAACAAATATAATAATAATGACAAATTATTAGAATTACCAGAATGTGACATAGAGACAGGAAGTGAGCAAATGCTTTTGGAAAAGTGGTGCCAATAGCCTTGATGGACGCAGGGCTGCCACAAAGGTTCAATTTGTAAAAAACACATTAAAATGAAGTGCAGTAAAACTGAGGTATGCCTGTACTCAGCTCTTCACCTTAGGTATCAGTGCACTGTCTACATGAGGTGAGTGTGAGTATTCCAGTTTTACTAAGGTAAAAATTAAGATTCAGAGAATTCCGGCAATTTGGCCAAAGTCCCACAGCAGAATACAGCAAAGCCAGGCTGAGATTTCAGGTAATTTTACCCAGCACTTCCACCCCGAGCGAAATGTGTTTCATTGTACCCCACAGACTTCAGGTGTAAACAAATACTAACTTCTGATAGTTTATGTAGATAGTTCCTGGGTCTTCTGGGGATAAGCTTTGGAGATCTGAACATTTTCAACACTGTGCACTTCATCTCAAGAAGATATTTCAGCAACTGCTGTTTTAGTCTACAGTGAAAGATTTTAAACACAGCAAAGGATCACAGTGTTTGTAATCTTATTAACACACGCTCAAAACTCCAAGCACTTGTGACATGAGTAATACTACCGTTAATGAGAAAGGAGCCAGAATTATGTCTGAAAACAATTGCCTGTCACTTGAACTAACAGCTACCACCAGTCAGAAAGCTACTTTTCCTAGCTGTGGTCCTAAATCCTTGCTGTTCTCTCTTTCTCTTTTATCATGTGAACATTTATTCAACTATTAAGTTATACAGAACTGCCACCAAATTGTTTATCTTCGAAACTGTACTTGCTATACATTTTTCACTCTGTCCTTTTACAATTTTAGCATATTTCCCTTCCATAAATATTTATTTGTAAAGTGTTCTGACACACACACGGACACACACATGCACATAGACACACACATTCACACACGCACATAGACACACACATTCACACACACACACACACAGACCTACATACAGAGACACAGACATACAGACACACACAGACATACATATAGAGACACACACATTCACACACACAGACACACAGACATACACACAGAGACACACACACACAGACACACATACACATACACAGACACACACAGACATACATACACACAGACACATACATACAGAGACACACACAGATACACAGACATACACACAGACTCACACACACAGACATATACAAAGACACACACATACATACAGGGACACACAGACACACACACACAGACATACTGAGACATACATAGACACACACACACTTTCTCTACAGTTGGCCAGATCCCATTATCATATCAAGGAAAAAATACCTTCTGCCTTTCCTCTTGCAGTGGACTTGGAACAGAGCTATTTCTTTCTTTTTTTTTAAATTGGTTTTATTTTATTTTTATTTATTTATTTATTTGCCTTTATTTTTTTTTTGAATTTTATTTTAACATCTTTATTGGAGTATAATTGCTTTACAAAGGTATGTTAGTTTCTGCTTGACAACAAAATGAATCAGTTATATATATACATATATCCCCATATTTCTTCCCTCTTGCATCTCCCTCCCTCCCACCCTCCCTATCCCACCCCTCCAGGCGGTCACAGAGCACCGAGCTGATCTCCCTGTGCGATGCGGCTGCTTCCCACTAGCTATCTACCTTACGTTTGTTAGTGTATATATGTCTATGCCTCTCTCTCGCTTTGAACTTTCTTTTAAGTTCAAAATAAAAACACCTGGCTACTTCCTACAGCCATGAACACTCCTTACGTTTCTCTCTGCGTAGAATTATGACTCCAAGGGCCTTTACAGCATTCAGTTCCCTTCATAAAAGTTGTTTTCTTGAGGGTCAGTGAGCGGGGAGGGTTTATCACAGGGAGAGCCCAAGTTTAAACACAAACCGAGGCCAGAATAACAGACTGGAGGGGACACACTGGGTAAGAGAGATCAGAAAGCAGTGCTATTTGTATGACGTCAAGTCAAGAAATCAGAAGATGCTGGCAAAATTATAGTGTGATTTTATTCCTTAGAATTTAAGATGCTTTTCCATTGTTTAAAATCAGTTTCAGCCAGAAAATGTCTGTCTTCTGTTACAGGAGCAAAACAAGGTTAATTGTGTATTTACTGGAATTTGTAAACATTTAGATGGAAATTGCTTCCTTCCAGTGAAAATTTCACCGATAACCTGTTTCTTTCGCATAGTACACATGTGAGAGGTCATTCATTCACTGTGGAATAAAGTGAGTAGGTAACAACACATGAGAGCCTGATACTTGAAATTCAAAGACCTACAGTCTGAAAAATGTTAACGTCAGTTTCCTGACTTATCATTGCTATCGATCTGAAGGAACTGAATGATGATTATAACAAATAGGCGATTTCAGATCTTACAAATGCGACATCTTAAGAAAAGCAAAGATGATAATAATGACTGACACTTACACAGTACTTACTATGTGCCAGAAACTGTTGATAAAAGTATTACATGTAGGAGCTCCTTTCATTTTCGCAAGAAACCCCTGAAGTAAATAGCAACATTTCTCCTTTTCTTTTTTTACAGATATGAAAAAAATGAGGCCCAGAAACTTTAAATCCTTGACTGAAGTGAGCAAGGGGCCAGAATTTAAATGCAGGCTGGCTATTTTCTGGCTAGTTTCAGATCCCACACACCCAGCCATTCAGCTATGGGACCTGCATGATGACTGCTAGATATTTTACATTCACCAAAGCACATGGTTCATGTGTCACTGTACATGTTGTATGTAGACATTCTTGTATTACATCACTTCAGGAGACTTCTTTTTGGCAAAATAAAAGTATAGACTGAGCAACTCAACATACCATCGGAGCAGCACAGAAAATTCTCTGAGGTCGTGTATCATTCATTGCCAACAATTCTCTTCCTGTTTGAGTCAAAGCTCCAATCCCTCTCTCTATATCTTCCATTTCACAAAACACAGACGTTGCGTACTTCTATATAGACTTGTACTCGTGTATAAACTTTTCTCCAATATTTTCTGTAGAAAAAGTATGACCATCTCACCCTCCAGCAAGCAATGCAGTTGCCTCCAAATCCTGCAGTTCTGACTGGCTGTGAATCAGGCCACACCTGCTTTTTGGTTGCCTCAGTTTCTCCTTTGAAATTGGTAGTGTTGAGGCAGTCTGTCACAGACGAGACTCTTCATTAGGACTGCGCTTTATTTAACACTTGTAGAGAGCCCTCTGTGTCTAGCACTGTGCCTTGATCTATGAAGAGTTATTGAATGGGTTAGATTATTGCAAGCTAAAGATGTTCAAGACACAGGTGTGTAAAACCCCTTCCAAGAAAGATGTTTGGTAAATACCATGCCTGCCAGAAGCTTTTAAACATCATTATGAATGAATTTGGACCTTCTGATCAAATATTCTTGACGATCACTTTAAGTTAAAATTCGAACACATTGCTTTTCTGAAACATCGTCTCCATTACATCATTCAAGTTTGCATAGTACTGGTAATTTTCACATCTCGATAGACAAAAACATAGGTATGACTGAAACTGTCAACATCCCCCTCCCCACTGCCAACACATGCAAGTTTTACATGATGAGATTGACAATGAAATGGAAAAGAATATATAATGGGGAGATAAGAGCCCTTCAAGTGACAAGGATCCAAGGGAAGCCATGAGCAATGTCACTTTATTACTTGTGATGGGTTCAAGACGTGCATTTATTTGCACTTAGCTTATTTATTTGAGCTCCAGTTAATAATACCAACCTCCTAAGGTTTTAGGAAGGACAAAATAACCAAATATATGTGGGGAAAAATAAAATACAACCAAATCTAATAAGACTTCGCTGATGGTATATGTTGGCAAAGCCCCTGTTTCACAATGCAAGCTCTTTATGTATAACATACAGGTAGAAATAATGAATTGCCTTTTTTATTAACTTGATCATTCCACCAACATCTACTGAGTATTATGTGAAGGGCCTAGGCCAGATACGCTGGTAAAAGGAGTGGTACCGTTATTGATTAACCTGTATTTTTTGGTTAATTTAGCTAAACAGTGATATCAATGAAGGTTAATCTCAAAGAAGGTTAACGGCAGCTACAATCTATTATAGGCTATTTGGAAAATATATAACACAAGGTAAGGAGGCAGCATGGGATTATGAACATAGTTCCTATCCTTCTACTGAAACAGTCTCCTTATTGCCAAGATGACAGTAATTCAGTGAAATCAGCCCATCCAACACCTCTCTTATGATCTTAGAAGACCCTGCATCTCCTAGAGGTAGAACAGTGAGGAGAACTCAGTGTGAGGAGGGGGGCAAATGAGGGAAAGCAGACAAGGAAAGGCAACCCCATCATCACAGGGAAAAAAGACCTGGAAGGTAAATGTATACCTCTGGCTGGGGGGCGAAGCTATGACATAAACCTTTCATTGTGCTCTATTGCCATGTTTAGCTCAAACATACACCAAAAAGAATTCAGTCCTTTCGAGTTGTTTATTTTGTTCTTTGAAACAACATCAAACATAGAGGGTAAGATACAAGTGGAAGGGTTCTGGAGACTCGGTAGATGATGCTTCTGTTTGTCTGCCTGAAAATCCTCCATTTCAATTAGTAAAGGTTCTCTTCTGCCATTTGGTTATCTTGCATGGTTCAAGCCTACCAGCTTCACAGAAGCTCTGTCATGTGACTGTTTTATAGTATTTTCTAATATTGTTTTGCCTTTAGCTCCCAGCATAATACTATTTGAACCAGAGATACCACAGATAAAACAGAAACCATACTTTAGACACATATACTCAGATATTGAGAAGCAGCAGGTAAACCTAGGTGAGCACATTCATTTTGGATTTCATTAAAAAATTTGCAATGAGGAACTATATCATGGGAAATAGATGCTCATCTAAAATCAATACGGATCATGATGATGGGACCACGTGCTGCTGCAGAAGCCCTTCCCTCCCCGGGGAAAGGGAGTTTTCATCACATTGGCCCTGTGATAAAGAGAGTGTCAGATCATTTCTCATGCTGGGGGACGCACAACACCTGTAGCATAATTAGGCACTCAAAATCTGTTTGTATTTTAAAAGTGCTTTATATAACTGTTATTATGCACCCAGGGATGCCTTTAGCTCAGCTGCTAAGCTTTCCATTGCACAGTTCAAGAGAGCGGGGCAACGAGCCCACGGGCGCTTCACAGTGCGTGAGAAATCCGGAGGAAAGCTTGTTTACCAAGAGAAAGCAAAGCTTCCACAGAAAAAGCAGCAGACTGAACCCATGAACATCTATATTTTTATTCCTGGTGTTAAATCAATTCCCCTCTCTGCACCCGGACTCAGGGAGCAGAGATCATTAAGAACACATTTAAGTGCTTAATTAGGTTTTGAAGGAGGTTTCTCCATTAACATTAATTAAAGTCTCCCTGGGCTCCAGAAAGCTCTTTTGCCAGGTAGGGGTTTCCCAGGTTCACTCATCTCGTTGCTGCCTCGGCAAAACTATCTTTCTTGTCTTGGATTCCAAACTAAGCTTCAAGTATGTGCAAGAAAAACGGAAAAGCAAAGGAGCAGCGCTCCATTCCGTGATGGAAGATTTGGTGTGTTACAGAGAAGTCTTTCCTCATACGATTTTCCCCTTGACAGGGAAGATGATGATGGTTACCCTGAAATAATGTGCTAGCTGCTGCTAACTGCCCGTGGTTAACTTGTTCTGGAGATGCAGCCTTCTATCTTTGTGGATAGAAACAGTTTTTCATGAGTATGTTAATTTTATTAGGCTGATCCAGAAATAATTCCTGATATTCAACTATTCTGATCTATAAAAACGGCAATTTCATACGGCTCAATCTAATAAACTAGAAAGTCTAGATTTTATACAAGAAGAAAAACTACACTCTACCACCAAATCTTTCTTTTTTCCCTCCTTCATTCATCTCCATATGCCCTTGAATTTCAAAAGCATTTCTATATCTATGCATGTGCACTAGAAGCACAGAATGTCAGCAATTTTATCTTTGGTTTTGCCTGTTGGGGTGAAAAAGCCTTTCAATCTTTTTTGTGTGAGTATATTGACATTATTGTATTGACTTCCGTATGCCCGTGTGTCTTCTCTTTTGGGTGTTATTTATTGTTTTTGCCCTTCAATGTGGAAGGAACAGTAGAATTAAGTAGGAAAATTACAAACTTCAAGATAATAAGTATTTATTGCTTGTCTAGTAGGTACTGTGAAGAATACAAAGAAGACATGAGGAAGAAAAATGAAAGGGAACCAGAGAAAGAGATAAGAAGGGATAAAAGAGAAAGATGCCCTGGCCAAGCTAGGGAGTTGAGAAAAAGAACCACTGAGGGCGCCTTAGATGCTGAAACCCCATGGTAGCTGTGGGTGGTTCTAGATTCAAGGGTTTGCAATGTACCAAGTGAAAGCTAAGTAGTGTGTGTTTTGAAATGGAATATTGGCAAATATAGATTTTTTTTTTTTTTTTTTTTGCGGCACGTGGGCCTCTCACTGTTGTGGCCTCTCCTGCGGCGGAGCACAGGCTCCAGACGCGCAGGCTCAGAGGCCATGGCTCACGGGCCCAGCCGCTCCGCGGCACGTGGGATCTTCCTGGACCGGGGCACGGACCCGTGTCCCCTGCATTGGCAGGCGGACTCTCAACCACTGTGCCACCAGGGAAGCCCCAAATATAGATTTTTAAAAAATATTTGCCCAGGGCAGGGTAAAGAGGGGATTAGAAGAATGAATTTGTGGTCTAAGACTGTCCATCTGACAAAACAATCTTTAAATAAAAAAATCCCACAGTCCCTCAGTTATTTGCGTATTTTGGCTGTGTTAGCTCAACTGTCTTCTCTACCACATGAATGATTTTAAACATTCCATAGGTATAATTTGTGGGAAAGTAGTCGTCCAGATCGCGGCTCTCTTAATGGTTCATACAATCAGTGTTTTTGCCCCACCGTGCTTGAATAATCGTGCATATTTGAAGATGCATTAATTTTAGACTAGACAAAATTGCCTTTACATGGGAGAGTTCCACATAAAAAATCTATGCCTTATGTTTCTCACTTCCTTCTTCTCAGCATTGCTACAACCGACTACATTTTGGTCTGACCGGTAGCTCCTTGAGGGCTTCTGAGTATAATATACAAAAAAGCAGTTTTTGATCTGTGCCAAAATGTTTCCCTCAAGAAAGAGTTGTTAATTTTTTCTGTGATTTTGAGTACCAAAACTGATCTGTGCATTTAAAAGAGCAACCCAGAACCATATGCTATGGCATCAAGGTAAAGGGGAAGGAGAATGGAAGATACTAGGTGCTCTTCAAAAGTCTTTTACATTTTCTGCCTAACTGATGACTGCAGACAGCCTCTCTGGCAGCAGAGGAGTTTCAGTGTTTTCATCACATGTGCAAGTAGTCTAACATTTTTAAACAATTTTAATTTTAATTAATTAATTAATTAATTTATTTGCGGTACGCGGGCCTCTCACTGTTGTGGCCTCTCCCGTTGCGGAGCACAGGCTCTGGACACGCAGGCTCAGCGGCCATGGCTCGTGGGCCCAGCCGCT
>NW_006791400.1:200123-200636 GCF_000442215.2 Lipotes vexillifer | reverse complement strand
CCCCTGCATCGGCAGGCGGACTCTCAACCACTGCGCCACCAGGGAAGCCCAATTTATTTATATTTTCTAATCATAGAGTTCAAAATGGATGGGTGTTCATAGTGTGTCGGGACAACTATGAAAGTTAGGGCACTTACCATAAGCAAGTTTGATGAAGCAAATTTGATCTAAATTTAAGCATCTGCAAATAACGTGTGGGAAGAATGGAGAGGTCCGAATGTCAGTCCTGCAGATCATGGCCGTTTCTTCCTTTGCAGTCACTGTTCACATAAGCACTTGGAAATAAAGCTAAGGTAATTGGATGGCTGAGGGCAGGCCCTGTCGTCCCTACTGTGGAGTCTGGAGTTGACATTAGAGGGTGGGCAGATGGGGAATTCAAAAGAAGGGGGACCATAGAGCTCATCAGGAAGGCTAGCTGATAATGGGAAGGCTGCTCTGAGTGTGGTCCTCTCCACATCCAGACAGCTCTTCCATGTTACAGAGAGTCCTAGAGATCACAGACACGGGAGAACA
>NW_006791400.1:194398-200113 GCF_000442215.2 Lipotes vexillifer | reverse complement strand
GAAAGAGTGGTGCAGTCTTCCAGGTTCCTTCTGCCTCTAAGATTCTACACCATTTCACCTAGCACAGCCCACAGACCCAAAAGTCAACTGAATGCATCACCTTAATCACAAATGGTCTTTTACCCAATCTTTCAAAAATGGCTACAAAAGGGGGTCTTCTTCAGAATACCTACTGATTTGATAAGCTCAGATTGCTAGATGTGGACTTAAAATTTAGGAAATTTCATTATCTTAATAATGTTTCTTACTCATCAGTGATCTAGGCTGAAAGGCTGAAAGCACTTGCTTGGGCTGCATGCAGAGTACTCAGAGAGCTAAAGCCCCAGGCCAAAAGACTTTGTGCGTAGTTCCTGGAAAACTAGTGAAATAGATGATAGAAAGGACCTGTATACTTACTATTTTTTACAATTATTGTTCTAGACACTTTATATACTGTGAGTGAGAGCATCCTCAATACAATTGCGTTTAGTAGGAACTCCGTAACCCCATCTTCAGAGACGAAGGCACTGAGACTCAGAGAAGTTAAGTAACTTGCCTGAGATTACACAGGTAGTTGGTGTTGGTTCAAGACTTTGAACCCAAACAGACCAGCTTCAGAACCCATGTTCTTCTCTGCCCCGATAAGCTGCTTCTCTTTCAGAGAGCGTGGTGAGTTCAGAGGGAAGCCTTTCAGTTCTATGCCGTTAAGAACAAACACATAACGACTAAAATAGTTAAGTTGAGAAAAGATCTGCTTTGATTCTGAATTTTGAACAAGTATAAACAGAAAGAGTGGGATTCATCTCCAGGTCATATTTTGAAATCTCATATCAGGAAGATCTGCGCTGACAAGGAAGAAACATGGAAATATGGGCACAGGGGAAGGTGAGACACAGTGACAAAGGCAAGACACAGCTGAGAAACCAAGGCAAGAGGGTTTCACAGTCATCTATAGCTAGTGTTATTGTCTTTTCCTAGTGATAAAAGATGACAAGTTAAAACAAGAAGTATTTGCTATATCTGAAAACAACAAACCATTTAGGAGAAGATAGAAAGGTTACAGGAACCACATTCCATAGTGTGGGCCCACGAATTCTCAATCCAGTTCAATCTTCATCAAATCTTGAGTTAAAGGACCTTTTTGGATATTCAAAGAGATAACTGAGTGAAAGACATCCCCAACAGACAATGGTAGCCAAAATTTGGGGGCAGGAAAAAAGGACAGAAATACCCATAAGTGGTTTGCTTAGAGTTCTGAAGGCGTATTTCTGTCTGGCTCTGCTACATGTTACATAAGCAGATCTTACGCACGAAGAGCAGAACAACAACCGAGACGAGCTAAACTGAATTCAGCGCCTACACAACTGCATCTACCACACAATGGCAGAGACAGACTGAGGGAGAGAGAGGGAAGGCCTCCAATAACGCACATACACAGTGATGCTTTACTCCCAATACAAATGATCAAACAGTAATCTTATCTTCTTATATTTAAACATTTTGTCATGGAAATGGATTGTAGAATAATAGTCTTCATTTCAGAAACTACTTTTGCATCCAACCACCTACCCAACGAAAGAATCATTTCTTCTGCATCTTTTTTTCTTAAAACTCTTTGTCTAAAAATTATTTTTCCCCCAAAAATGCATACTCTTTTAACAGTCAAAGGAAGACTGGCTGCATAGATATTTCCAAATGTGACAAGGAGTCGAATAATCATAATTGGAAAGAGTATAATTCATCAAATATTCATTAGACAACAAACACATCACTTTTTTTTTTTTTGAGAGTAAGGTCTTTTTATTGTAATAAGATTCTTTATAACACATATGAGATATATCATAGACATATATACATATACACACACATTAAGAGCATTAAAAATATATATTTCTGAATGCAAATACGGACACAGATTTTTTAAACAATTCTGCTGTTCAAACTCTTTCAAATAGTTCATTCAAAGCAAAGGTGGAAATATACCAGAAAACAACAGGCTAGAAAGGTACCTGTCTCATACCATTCCCATTGTAAGTTACATTGTGATTACTTTTATTAAGTATGTGAATAGGATAGATTGATCCGTGTATACTAAACATAAATCATGGAAATAGGTACTTCTTTAAAATATTTATATGAAGCCTTTGAGTAATATTTTTAAACTTTTACTGAGACGTCTGCATTTAGATCAGCCCAGTGCAATGAAGTGTAAATTTATTTTATTTTTAAATTCTTTTCACGTTTGAAAGAGATTTTATTTTTTATTTTTTTTAAACATCTTTATCGGAGTACAACTGCTTTACAATGGTGTGTTAGTTTCTGCTAACAAAGTGAATCAGTTATACATATACATATGTTCCCGTATCTCTTCCCTCTTGCGTCTCCCTCCCTTCCACCCTCCCTGTCCCACCCCTCTAGGTGGTCACAAAGCACCGAGCTGATCTCCCTGTGCTATGCGGCTGCTTCCCACTGGCTATCTATTTTACGTTTGGTAGTGTATATATGTCCATGCCACTCTCTCACTTTGTCCCAGCTTCCCCTTCCCCTTCCCTGTGTCCTCAAGTCCATTCTCTAGTAGGTCTGTGTCTTTATTCCCGTCTTGCCCCTAGGTTCTTCGTGACCATTTTTTCTTTTAGATTCCATACATATGTGTTAGCATACAGTGTTTGTTTTTCTCTTTCTGACTGACTTCACTTTGTATGACAGAGTCCATCCACCTCACTATAAATAACAATTTCGTTTCTTTCTATGGCTGAGTAATATTCCATTGTATATATGTGCCACATCTCCTTTATCCATTCATCTGTTGATGAACACTTAGGTTGCTTCCATGTCCTGGCTATTGTAAATAGAGCTGCAATGAACATTTTGGTACATGACTCTTTTTGAATTATGGTTTTCTCAGGGTATATGCCCAGTAGTGGGATTGCTGGGTCGTATGGTAGTTCTATTTTTAGTTTTTTGAGGAACCTCCATACTGTTCTCCATAGTGGCTGTATCAATTTACATTCCCACCAACAGTGCAAGAGGGTTCCCTTTTCACCACACCCTTTCCAGCATTTATTGTTTCTAGACTTTTTGATAATGGGCCTTCTGACTGGCGTGAGGTGATACCTCATTGTAGTTTTGATTTGCATTTCTCTAATAATTAGTGATGCTGAGCATCTTTTCATGTGCCTCTTGGCCATCTGTATGACTTCCTTGGTGAAATGTCTATTTAGGTCTTCTGCCCATTTTTGGATTGGGTTGATTGTTTTTCTGATATTGAGCTGCATGAGCTGCTTGTAAATTTTGGAGATTAATCCTTTGTCAGTTGCTTCATTTGCAAATATTTTCTCCCATTCTGAGTGTTGTCTTTTCGTCTTGTTTATGGCTTCCTTTGCTGTTCAAAAGCTTTTAAGTTTCATTAGGTCCCATTTGTTTATTTTTGTTTTTATTTCCATTTCTCTAGGAGGTAGGTCAAAAAGGATCTTGCTATGATTTATGTCATAGAAAACACATCACTTTTAAAAGTTGCTATTCATTCTCAAATTAAATGAAGAAAGATACCATGATTAAGAATATCTATAGTCGGGCTTCCCTGGTGACGCAGTGGTTGAGAGTCCGCCTGCCGATGCTCAGTCCTATTACCACTGAATCTTTCCAGAGGCAGCTATGATCATGAGCTTGGTGTGTATTTTAAAATACAATTTTATATATATAAAAAAAAAAAAAAAAATATATATATATATATATATATATATATATATATATATATAGTCTATTTGTAAAATGTCAAAGAATAAGAGTTATAGATGATATAACACTATTATCTTATTGTACCACATGAGCTTTCTCTATTATTGCATTCCCTTTATTACACTGTTACTTGAATTATGAAATTATTATACTAATTATATGAGAAATAGAACAGCGATAGAAATAAAGAAGTACGTTGCTGAAAAATCTTTAATTTTCTAGTGCTGTGGACTAAAGTATGGTGTCCAGTATTCTGAGTCTCAAATGAGAAATTAGACATTAAGGCCATTATTATCTTTTAAATGGAGCAAAGGCACAATTAAATGGAACTTCTTGTTAGTTCCATTTTCAAATAGGCATAAATCGACATGCTCTTCCAAACACACACTCTCTTTCCTTCTTATCTTTTTAAATAAAGGGAATTTGCATCTGGTTGAAATCAAATGGAAAAGGAGACTTTCCCCAGAGCTTGGGCTAGCCCCTTCTTTCGTTAGGGAAAACTGGTGGCTTTCCTGCATCTTTAGACGCAAGACAACACCACCTGTGCAGTGGAGTCTGAGCCAACCGTGACCCGATTGTCCTTTGGCAAGGGGTAACGTGTCCTTGAGGTGGCGGGATTTTGTGTTCTCTGCTTTAATGAGGATGCCGTTTTTATAAACATCAAAGACAGGCTGGACAGCCAGCCCGGCAGGCCTGAGAGGTTCAGGCCGCTGGCCCTGTGCTCAGCAGCCGTCGGGTCATGTGGAAAAGCAGCAGAACCGGCTCCTCCAAGATCATCTGTTTTTCTTCACCAAGGGCTATGTGGCCTTGCTAAGAGCAATCCCAAGTGACTTTCCCCAAGTCCCTACCACTGTGTCCAGACAGCAGCTCAGCAAAAAAAAAAATAGAAGATATTAAGTTCTCCATTCATCTGCTTTAAAATTTTAAATGCTTTCCAACGTGGCTATTCTTTTTTCTTTTTTTTTTTTAACATTTTTATTGGAGTATAATTGCTTTACAATGGTGTGTTAGTTTCTGCTTTATAACAAAGTGAATCAGTTATACATATACATATGTTCCCATATCCCCTCCCTCTTGCGGCTCCCTCCCTCCCACCCTCCCTGTCCCACCCCTCTAGGTGGTCACAAAGCACCGAGCTGATCTCCCTGTGCTATGCGGCTGCTTCCAACTGGTCTATGTCATCTCTGTTTGGGGTAATTACAGTTTGACTGATTGACGCCCAGAAACCCTTCCTTAGATTTCAGACAGAGCTGATGACTTGACAGTCTTAATGCCTGGATGCCACCCGCTCCCCACACTTCCTTCATCTCAGTGATGCTCTTATCAGCGGAATCCCCACTCAGCCTTCCTCCAAATGTGGAAGCCTGAAAATCTCTATGATTAATAGTATCACAGTGCATCAATCAATTAAAGACAGAATTATACAGAAAAAGAATGTGGAAAAAAAGGCAAGTGTTAAAAATGGAACACACAAAAATCTCCACTGAATTGTGCTTGCTCCATTTAAAATATACCGGACACCATACTTTAGTCCATACCACAGGAAAATTAAAGATTTTTCAGCAACATACTTCTTTATTTCTATTGCTGTTCTAGTCTCATATAATTTGTACAGTAAGCTTAGCAGAAATCAGCAAGCAGTATTCATTGTCAAAGTGCACTGCCTTCCTATTATTGAAATAATTCCTGAAAGTAGTTAATCAGTATATATTTACTCATAATTCCACCTTATTAAAAAGAGTAACATAAAAAATCCAAGTTTGTGAACACATACTTTTAAAAAAATCCACTGCATCCAGTGCAAAGTAATTTGTGATGATTCAAAGAAACACCATTTTCAAGGACACTTTTAATCAAATGTTTTTCAAAGAGTTATGACAGAATTATATGAAATCATAAATGGTAGAGGTTGATAGTATTCTCTTCAGTTCAATTAATACTTAGTGTGGGTTTACTACATGAAAGGCCTTGCTTAACACTATCATCTTCCATGGTTTG
>NW_006791400.1:181636-194388 GCF_000442215.2 Lipotes vexillifer | reverse complement strand
GGAAAGAGTTTTCCTCGCTTGTAAATACCATCGTGGAGAATGATGCCATTTTCCAAGGACAGAACATTCCCAAAGAAAAGCACACGCCTCAGATCACTTCAGCTTCTTGCTGTCTCCTGGCAGTGCTGGCCAGCAGGTCCCCTTGTCTGCGGCCTCTTCCTCCTCTGACCTCCGCCCGGGTCCTAACTGCCCAAGATGGCCAGAA
The DNA here is from genome assembly GCF_000442215.2 of Lipotes vexillifer. Taxonomy (NCBI): domain Eukaryota; kingdom Metazoa; phylum Chordata; class Mammalia; order Artiodactyla; family Lipotidae; genus Lipotes; species Lipotes vexillifer. Next base: position 194,183 of record NW_006791400.1, on the reverse strand, counting down.
AAGTGGCAAAGACGGAAGACTGCACAGCCTGCTACTGTTGAGCGCCCTCTGCTTCGGGCTGGAGGTTGTACCTGGTCCCGGCATTCCATCTGCGCACAGACAGGCCATCTGCTGAAGGACACGGAGAAGGGTACAGGAGGGTCATAAAGGTCCAGTGAAGGATCAGAACGTCTCAGGCTTCCAGAGCAAGGAGCTCCCGTGTTCCCGACAGAGGAGTCAGTTTCAAATGTTCCAGGGCGGCTGCATTTGGCCGCAAGTCAGTGTCTTCTGAGAAGATGCAGGCTCTGGTCAGGATAAAGGAGAAAGGGAAGCCTGGTCCCTTTCCCTGGCACAGCCCAGAGGAAAGCAGACCTGCAAACTCCCAGATTAGGAGAGCTCAGATCTCATAATATCTTCACTTTGAAAACAGAAACACAGACACAAAGTGGTGTCTTTCTCAAAGCTACACAACAAATTAGAGAAACGTAAACTGTAAATCTCATCGCTACGTTCAGTAGTTTAATGACATTTGACCAATATAATTATATTCCTGGGACATATCATGTATTATATATTACAAATTTCTGGGACACATTATGTATTATATAATATATTATATATTCCTGGGACATATTATGTATTATATAATACATATTCCTGGGACATATCATGTATTAGATATTACAAATTCCTGGGACATATTATGTATTATATACTATATTATATACTTTTGGGACATAGTATGTATTATATAACGTATTTTATATTTTTGGGACATGTTATATATTATATACATAATATATTTTTCCTCTCTGTTATTTTTCTGTCCTTGATTATTTGATGAGACATTATGATGAGCACACCCAGAATGTAGAACTTATCCATCACAAATAATTTAGACCAGCAACTTAATTAATCTGAAATTACAGAAATAGAAAATTTTATTTAATAAGAAAAGCTGGAGATAGGTATGGAGAAAGTAAAATTCTATGGATAGTGAATTCTAGAATACACATTTAGATTATAAGTATGTGAAACATCAAATTAAATTCTAAGTATGAAGAAAAATATAAAAATATTTAGAGATACTGTGCGCTAACTTTGTTGTAATAATCTCAATTATATCCTCAAAAACATATACATAATCTATACTGACCTATCTCTTTATCTATATATGTTATACTAGGTGAAAATAGTGAGTTGGACCCACTGATCTAGTGCTCAGAAGAGAGACTGGAGCTCAAGACATAAATCTAGGAGACACCAGCACACACACACACAGGTACACTCACATGTATACATACACACACAGGTGTCTCTACCATAGGACACAGAAACATGATGAACAAATTCATTATCTCTAAAAGACAAATATCATATGCTATCACTTATATGTGGAATCAAAAAAAATGATACAAATGGACTTATTTACAAAGCAGAAACAGACTCACAAACTTCGAAAACAAACTTATGGTTACCAAAGGGAAAAGGTAGGGGGAGGGATAAATTAGGAAGTTGGGATTAACATGTATACACTACTATGCATAAAACAGATAATCAACAAGGGCCTACTGTGTAGCACAGGGAACTCTACTCAATATTCTATAATAACCTATATGGGAAAAGAATCTGAAAAAGAATCTGATATATGTATATATATAACTGATTCACTTTGCTGTACACCTGAAAGTAACACAACATTATAAATTAACTATAGTATAAAATAAAAATTAAATTAAAAAATTTATTTTCTCTAATTCGAAGGATAATAAAAAGTATAGGTAATAACAGTGTAAGTACGTCTTCTTTTTTAGGATGGAGCTGAACTCTGCATGAGAGGGGCCCTACCCATTTAGTGGATGTAATTTGTTGCAAGAATCAAAATCACACACTGTGGAACCAGAGCAGCACATCTAGGGTTTCAAATCTAAAACTGTGTGGCCTTAGACAAGTCCTTTAACTCTTAAAACCTCCTCTTCTTCTCAGAGTTAGATGACGAGAGCTCTGAATTGTATCCATTCCGTAAACTCTGTTTGAAAGACGAGAAGGACGTGGGTGCTCTTGTGTTTTCTAAAATGCGCAGTGCATTTGCAGGTAAGGAGCCGGTTCAGGTACGCACGGCTGCATGGACCACCAGCCCTGCAGGTGCTCTGCTAGCTGAGGATGGCTACTGCCATCAAGGAGTGCTCTGTTCACTGGGGAGTAACGCAGGGCAACCATGTCAACAGAAGGAGCTGTGAGAACACACGTGGCCAGGTGTGGCCACATGCAAGGTGCCTTGGTAGAGGAGATGGCTGACAAGTAGGTGTGACCGCGGAGACTCAAGAAGGAAAGGACTTTCCAGGCAGATGGTGTAAGAGCGACAATAAAGAATTGTGGAACCATGTGCTTTTGTGTTGGCAGGATACCAAGCAATTTGTTGTTCTTATAAATTGCAGGACAGGCAGTGGGTTCGATGAAACCAAACAATCAGACCTGGAAACAGGGCCTTGTAAATCATTCCGAGAAACGTAGACTTTATCGTGTATTTGAAGATAAGCCACAGAATAATATAGGACTTTAAGAAATGGGGAGTCTTATGCAGAAATGTTTTAGTTAGGTTATCTTAACAGCTGTGTGGAAGGTGGATTTACAAGGGGCAAAATTATAGAAAGAAAGCAAGAAAGCAAGCAAGCAAGCAAGCAAGCAAGCAAGAAAGAAGGAAGGAAGGAGGGAAGGAAGGAAGGAAGAAAGAAAGAAGGAAAGAAAGAAGTAACATGCAATATTCAAAAAGAAAAATAATGAAGGCCTGAGCTAGGGTAGTGGCGTTGGAATGGAAAGTAGGAGATGGGTTTGAGAATTTGCAGGAGGCTAAATAAACGCAGCACAAAGTGCTTGACTGAATGTGGAAGACAAAAGAAGACACACACACAAAAAAGAGAGATTTTAGATTGAGTATTGCACCAGTTTCCTAGGGCTTCTGTAATAAAGCACCACGGACTGGGTGGCTTGAAACAAAAGGAATCCATTCTCTCACGCTTCTGGAGACTTTGAAGTCCAACCTCGAGGTGCCGGCAGCGTCATACTCTCTCAAAGTTTCTAGGGGAGACTGTTGCATGCCTGTCCCCAGGCTTCTGGTATCTCTGGCAGCTGCATGACTCCAGTCTCTGCGTCTGCCATCACCTGGCCTTCTCTCTGTATGCCTGCGTCCTCATGTGGCAGTTTCCTGTTCTTATACGGACACTGGTCATATTGGATTAGAGCCCGCCCTAATGACTTCCTGCCTTTAGAGCACGTATCTGGTGCTTATCTATTGCCATCTGTATTACAAAGGAGGAGGCTGAGACATAGAAAGATACGGGCACTTTATTCAGACCACACAGACTGCATCACATGTGCTTTAGAAAATATACAAAGAGAACCAACCTCATCTGGGGTAGGAATCTGTAATACATTTCTGCATCACAGCACATTTTTAAGAATTCTCTGAGAATATAAATTGGATGTTTTTGGTTAGTATGTTAGAATGTAGCTTCAAAATTTAAAAGTGCTTACATTTAAAAGAGGAAACTCCATCTAACTAAAGATATCCTTTGCTTCACTTATTTTTTTTACGCTGAATTCCAGTGGAAAAGGAGTGTGTTGGAAGTAAAGGCATCATAACATAGGAAGAATGTCTCAGAATGGCTAAGAAAAGCTCTATCTTTCTCAAATCTTCCTCTGCTGATGAAGCCACCACGAGACTATTCCCACATGAATCACTCTTCCCGGCTCTGTGGTCAATGCACGTTGAGTTCTCACCCACCCCATCTTGCTTTAGTTCATCATCTTCACACCTACCTATGAGTTTTATTCAACACAGAAATTCTTTATAGATGGCCCTTTATTTTATCAGCTATAAAACTATCAGCCTAAATTTATTCAAGTAGTGTGAACACACAATCTATTGCTGTTTAAGAGTGGAGCTACAGGCTTTAATCCTCTCAGGAAGGGATAAAATCCGCTTATATAAATAACCTGGATATTTATTTATGAATAACAGCTTATGAATTTTGTAGAGAAGACACAAACCACAAATATGTTTATTTGTCTTGGCAGAAAAAAGAAGAGCTGATATGCCTTTTATGTTGAAGCTTAAAAATAAATATAATATGTGGCTAAATAAATTTTCAGGGCATCTTTATGGGGCCAACCTGATTTCCTCAGAATTTAATTAGACTATAATGGTATTTCAATACCATTCCTCCTCTACAGCAACATGGTGCTTTGCTGAATGACCCTGATTTCATTTTTCGTTTTGTCCTATGATTAGCACAGGTTACAGAAGTTTGGAGCTGGAAGAGGCTCTAGGGAAAGCAGGGTTATAGGTCAGAACCCTTGGGTTTCCCTCCTAACGTCCTCGTCAGTTGGTGCTTACTTTCCATTTTAGATTGGACACATTGATTAATTCTTTGGGACTTAAATTGCCGGCACCAAAGAAGTTAACATTTCTCCTGCTGTCTTGAGATTCTTCCAACTCTGATATTCTATGGTTGATTGAAGTATGTGGTCAGCAGAGCCAAAAGCGTGGTTTTCACAAACTATGGTAATTCTCAACGATTTTGATATCAGGTGTGAAGACCGGCTGAGCTTCAAAGTGCCACTGGAGTCCTGGCTGATCACCATCCAGCTATAGCATCTCCATCAGGTTGGTATGAGATAACAGAGGCAACTGGAACACTTGATATTGGCTTGGAATAATTACCTGCAGTTTTAATGAAACGCAGTGGAGCCTTCTCAATGAGAACAGGAGTCCCCCTCAGCTCCTGCCTCAGCCACTCGCTACCTCTGTGACATGAGCACGTTTGTTACTGAGTGTCTCCATGCCTCGGTTTCTTCCCACGTACAAAATGGGTTATTAATGGCGTGCTGCTGATTGGTTGTGAGCATTTTATGATGAATACAAGAAAAGTCCTTAAAACTGTGTCTGACATCCAGTAGGCATCTGTTGTATTGTTCTTTGGAAAGCTGACACAAATCTGGGCTCTGTTACTGAATGTAGGATCCTCTAAAAGTCACTTAATTTTTCTGACACTCGATTCCTTTGCCTGCAAGATGGGAATGTCTGTTTCACAGGTTTCACTGCAATCAGTAATGTGAAAACCTTGAAGCTGAAGAGATGCCACACAGTGATGAGCAGAGACTTGGCAGGAGGGAGAGGGACCCTCCCTTTTCCCAGAAAACTCACTACGTGTGACTCTCCTCGAGGGAGGCCCTGGCAGAAGCAGTCAAGCATATCCAAAAAAGTACCCTGGCTGGGATGTGTGGGAGGGCCTGCCAGATCTTGAAGCTCTTGAGAAAAATCTTATTTTCCAATTAGCACTCTGCTCTTGCTATTGAAAACCCTCCAAATTCTTAAACCCTTGGATGAACAGAACATTTAGTCGCTCACCCCTACTTTTTAAATTGCTTCAAATTGGCCTTTCAAGTCCATTTCCTAGCTTACATTCCCAGCTCAGAAAAGTACAGAAACATAGCTTCAAACAGGGTCCGGCATGACCAGTGAATGATCCTTGATGAAAGATTTTCTGGCTCTAAGCAGAAAATGGAACTGACCACACTCCCCTCGCCACCCCTGGTCCACACACATTCCTGCAGAAACCTGGTGTCCTCACCGTGGAGGACCCTTGCTGGGAAGGTCCATCGGTCTCCCTCTTCCAGGCCCTGTTCCAGGTGGGCGCCCGGCAGGAGCTGTCAGGCTCTGACAGCAAGGAGGATAGAAAGGGAAGTACGGAGGAACAGCCAGACACCTTCAATAAGTTTTCTTTGACTTATCTTACAGAAAAAGTTGCATTTTGTTCTCGGTCAGCAGTAGATTTCTTTCATAATATCTGAACGTGTTACGAATGATATGTTTTGAACAAATTTACATTTATTCTAATTAACTGATCAACATTAATTAACAAAGAATTCATAAATAATTCAAAGTTAGAGCCGTGCGCGCTTTATTGGTGCCTCTGTTATCTAAAGATCCCTCTTGCAGTGTGGTCCCACAAGAAGGTTTGGTTTATGGATTCTCCCAGTCTTTAGATGTGAGACTTGAGTGGGTTCTAGAACTCCCTGGGTCATCTCCTGAAGAAACTGAATGTGTCAGACAGATGATCTATCAATTATCTTCCAACTTTTGCTCTATTAGCAAAAAGACTACTGTTTCTCCCTGTCCTCAATCATACCTCCAAAGAATAAGAATATCTAAAATATCTCCAAGTTGCTCCTTCCCTCCATCACCACCACCAGCCTTAGGCCACGCCACTCCCTCTCAGCCATTCACACACACTTCGGTCCCAATGCAAGACATCTTCACAGGATGGGCAGCGAGTGGGATCCACATTTCATCGCTCTCTGCTTTCAAGCCTTTGCTGTCCTCTCGTTGCACTGGAACTTAGAGCCCAAGTCCTGCCTCTGAGGCCCTGGCATCATCTGACCACTGCCTTGCTTTCCGCCATTTTTTCCCTTTGGTCTTTCTCCCTTGACTGCCGCTTGGTGCTTTATTTCTCCCAACAGGCTGAGCTCTTCCTGAATCTTATTCACTTTGTTTGCTGGATGCAACCTGCTCCGTCCCCCACCTCTTCCTTCTCCTTCTTCAGATTTCAGTGTAAATACCATCTCCTGGGACAGGGCTCCCAGGCCACGGGGGTGACTTCAGCTTGGCCCCAACCCTCACTGCCCTTGCTTCCTGTCACAGCCCCAGCTGGTTTCCCTGACTGCACTTATCATAATGTTCATGTACTCGATTACCGTCTATCCTCATCCAGATCCCAAGCCTCCACGACCCAGCTGTCAGCCTGGGACTGAACCTGTCTTCACTGGTTGCCCAGCATCCAACTTGGAGGATGGTAGGCCCTCACTAAGCACTTTTTAAAGAAATGAATGGACAAATAAACATGCTGGACATCTGTACGTACAGAAAGAGCTAGATTTTAAATTTAAATTGAAAGCTGAAACATTAGCTTGAACCATATGAAACGATTATTTTTGTAGGAATAAATGGTCAAATATTGAAAATTCCACATGGCTGAACCTCATAGCTCTGCGATGGATACAGGTAGATAAAAATAATATCTTCCTGGGGACCAGACCTATGAGGAAACACAAAGAGAAAAATGGTCGAAGGGTGGGAGTATCAAGGATTCACTTTTCAGCCTCTGTTATTTTTCTTGTTCTTGTCATACGATTTGGGAAATCCATTTTAATGTTAAAACATTGAAGACATGATTGCTATACGGATAAAGACATCTCATGAAATCAGTTAAAGGATACAATTTTGTTAAAAAAAAAGCAAGAGCTAGAGAAGGGCCTTCTGATATTTAATGCCACCTTCCCTTCCAGTCTCCTTATTTGTTTTAAAGCTTTAGTTTTATTTCTTTTACCCACAGTATTAGATGAACAGCCAGCACTGTATATGTAAGCGGGCTGACAATCAGGGATCGGGAAACTGAAGGATACTCTGTCATGGCTCCAGGAAGCAGCTGAAAGGGAGGTGAAGAGATGTGACATCCCTGCTTGATTTCCATGCTGTGGGTCCTGTGAGGCACTCAGTTCTGCCGAGGACACACACTGTGTGGCTGGAGGAATGTCCCATTTGTCTCCCGCCCCGTCCCCTCTTCCCTAATCCAATCACTGAGGAAAACGACTGCATAAAGCCGTGCCAACAGCTTTAGAAGTCACAGAAATCAGGTTATCCTGGTGGACTGCAGGAAAGTTGCCTTTTGTAGTGAGCTCATCAATTAAAAGGCATATCAAGGACTTTGCAACAATCTGTGCCATCCTTTTGTGTCAAAATTTGCTCTATAATTTTCCCTCAGAAGGAAGTCATTTCAAATCCTGCAGTAAATGATTCCACTGTTCATACTGAGTCTTGCAATGACACTGCAAAAACCTGAGTCAGAACAAGGTTGTGATGCAGATAAATAAATATTAATTGCTATGGTGATTTTGCTGGAGAAAAGAGGCTTCTTGTAATTTCTGATGGTCAAAGAAGAACACCGTCAATACAGTATAGTACATATTGTCACTTTTAAGAGTTGTGTATTCATGCCACTATTTATTTATTATGTAAATACTATGTGAGCTTTATCATGGTGACCTAGCATCTTATGAGAATAGATCCATTTTTTTCCCTCTGAAAGAGAAGATGAATAGGAATTGTAGTCTTACGAAGACTTATTTGTTTGTCTTCATGGGTAGATGTGTTTGTTCTGCTGACACGGACTCTTCATGTCAAAGGGCAAACACAGCCAGTGTTTTGGGAACATCCATGATCTGGGTTTTACACGTCTCTTGAAGTTTAACTCTCATTTCTCCATTCCTTTGGTCTCAGCAGTCTTATTTCCATAGTTGACTCAAACAAAGTCCTCATGGAAGAAAAGAATATCTCCCTGCCTACCTCATAGTGCTGTGATGAAAATACTGAAATACAGAAATATGGGCAGTATATGGGAGGCCAATTAATAAATCTATTTCCAACTGCATGTTATAAAGACAAAGGAAAGACATACTTGTCTTTGCCTACCAATTTTGTTTAGCTTCAGTAGCTGCTAAGAATTACCATCTGATCCTAACTGATAGCAGATAATAAGTATGCTTTTCCTATTTTTCATTTAACAAAGACCCAGGGCCTCACCGAGGCAAAAAGATGTTTCTTGTAATTTCTGATGGTCAAAGAAGTACACCAGGGCTTCCCTGGTGGCGCAGTGGTTGAGAGTCCGCCTGCCGATGCAGGGGACACGGGTTCGTGCCCCGGTCCGGGAAGATCCCCCGTGCCGCGGAGCGGCTGGGCCCGTGAGCCATGGCCGCTGAGCCTGTGCGTCCGGAGCCTGTGCTCCGCAACGGGAGAGGCCACGACAGCGAGAGGCCCGTGTACCGAAAAAAAAAAAAAAAAAATTAGTACACCATCAGCACTTTTTAATGTGTTAGCTGAGGAAGACCATGATCATTTTGCAATTTAACACTAACTTTAATTTATAAAGCAGCTATTAAAATAGCTGGAGATCGCTATTTAATTTTGAGTTACCAGAATCAAAGAGACCCGTGGAAGATGTCAGCATGGGATAATTTTGCTATTCATTATGACTTTGTGACACTAAAAGTCTGTTTCTAAAATTGGAAATGAATTAACCAGTGTCCGTTCAATGAGCGATAGCTATTGTTTTCACCCGAGATGCTTTATGCCAAAGAAAAAGGCAGTTTTCACGTTGATCAGTAAAGTCATGAATGCGTTGAAGTTTTAAAATTTACTTTTCAGTATATTTCTAGTATAGAGTGAAATCCAGTCTAAAGTTTTATTTTATTTGCTTTTTAAAAAGTTAGACACAAAAAATGCTTGTGCCCTAGATCATAATTTCCGCCTGCATTTAGGCCTCCTGTAATTGACATGACTTGCAGACTTACATCTCACCAGGTATAACTCTGGTTTCCAAGTCAACACCTATTTATAATACTTTCGTCTAATAATATAAATTTACAGTAAAATAAATCCTAAGAAAACCACTTAAATCATTTGATGCATTGATATACTCATTTTGCTGATTTTCTCCTTTGTATCTTTGCCTAGAAATGTTTGCAGTACGAAGCTGAAATCACATCAAAGAGGAAAAACAATATACTGTTTGCCTATCAACCCATGCAGGAAGAAGTCATATTTCCAATATATTTTCCCTCTCAAAAAACTTAAAATAAGGGAATTCTTCCTTGGATATTTAGCCCCAATTAAGCCCCTCCTTCAATTCAGAGATTTTCGCTTCAGTGTGGATGGTTCCCTAATCCCTGCATCTATGCCCGACACTACCTTCCTCTGGAGGTCCAGCCCACATGCTGAATGGCGTTGCCTCCTGGAGGAGAAATTATCCCATCAAACTCCAGCTCAGCACGTGGAATTCAGGATTCACCACCTTCCCCCCAAGCCAGCATCTCTCCCCTCAGCTCTACTGACTTCGCTGGTACCTGGAGGGTTCTCTCATTCCATCCACATGCCTTTATCTCATTCTGCACAAACAGCAATATTCCACTTCACCGAAAGCCAGAGCACTTTGTACTCTCTTCTTCGGTGCCTTGAAAAAAATTCATTTGAAGACACGCTTCAAGCAGTATAAAACAGCCTTTCTTGTAGATTTTCAGGTTGTAAGTATTCTTGCAACAAGAAAGACAAAAATCATTTTCTTCCCCCTTCAAGCCTCAGCTGTTTCCCGGCTTATCTTCAACCCATACCACAGAACTAGTTTTTTTTACCGTACATTAAGTTGTGCTTTTATTATATTTAGCAATCTTTTTTTTTTTCTTTTGTTAACGAGGACAAAGCAGGCAGAGCTAGAATCCTATTTGAATATCGAAAATTAAAGCTTGAAATCCTGTTAGAGAATGTAGGATATTTTTTATTCTTTCATCTTCTTTGTTGTCTCTTTCAAAGATCAAGTTTTTTTTTTTAAATCCTTGTTTTGTTTTTCAGAGCACGGTGAAATGTCACATAGAATTCTTATGGGGTCAAAGGTATGGCTTTCAAAAAGGTCGTGCAACTGTATTTATTTCTTCTGATTCCTCATGAGTATCTCTGAAGCTTATAATATTGGACCAAAGAACATTTCTCCATTCAGAATGTTTTTGCCAGAATCTTCTGTCACTGAAAACCTACCAAGAGAATTTAAATGTAAGAAAATTATGGTTTATGTTTTCTCTGGAAGAAAATGCCTCTTTGGAGATTATCCTTTATGATAAATTATGTTTGGACGGAGGAAAGAGGGGAGGAGAAAGTTTCATCTTTCAATGATATTTTCCAAAATTATAATAAAACAACTAATTAAATGGTAACTTTCTGGATTAAGAAGTACATTTTTGTGACAGTTCTTGCACACATTTATGACATTTTCCACTGAGGTATTTTAAGAATTCTAGTGTTTCCATTATGAGACCTATTTGTAAGGATTTATTTCTCATCTCTAAAAATTTACTCAGAGTTGCAACTAAACATTTCCTAGCCAGGGAATAAGTTCTTCTCACCCAATTTAAGTTTTGATTAGTTTGGTCTTTTAATCTCCTTGGATTAACATGAAGGAGAAAAACAAAGCAGTTGGGAATGCTACAGTGAATCCAGATTAAGGCAACCAATAATCTATTGGTCGAGATACGTAAGGGCAAAACATTATGTAAGTCGCTTCAAAATGTGTGATTCCTTTTTCTTCTTCAGGATTGACAGAGGCAAACTTTAAGACTCAAGAATGAACAGTCCACTTAGCTTCAAAGTTTTTCTAGTGTCAGCCATTTAAATATAATTTCTGGAAAGATGGTGACAGATAAATCTGTTTACTTCCATGATCCTGACAGACATGGATAATCAATGTTCTTCATGAGATACCCCAAAATGAATTTGATTTGTGTAAGTGATCAGTGCGAGTGAGAAAAAGATAGCTCGATTTGCCTATTTTCACAAATACAGATACAAAAACAACTTTACAAGAGCCCTTGGTGAAAAGATGTTTAATGGGAAAATGAAAGAGCTGCCTCATAGAGTAGGAAAGAAAAGAATATTATACACTAAGATCACAAGCTAACGTACAGTCGAATCACATGTGCTTGAAAGAGCTCTGTACTTCTCCAGGGAGACACGAGGTTATCTGTTATTTTGACTGAAAGGGAATTGAATTTAATAAGTTCAATGTAGGAAACAAAACGTAATGATGATGGAATGAGATTAGAATAGAAGGGAAAGCACGGATCTTAAGAAATGACTGTGGGATTCTGAATTCACAGAGACAGAAACAAATCAAAAAAACAAAACCTCTCCTTTGGCTCAATCTGTCTGACTTGCTGGAACACAGTCAGGCTGAATATAAACCAGTGTGTCATTATGTAGTGTCTGAAGAGGCCACACCTGGGCATTTTGCTCAAGTCCAGCACAAGACAGTAGCTTAGTGAAGAGGTGAAAAGGAGTAGAAAAGCTCACTAACAATTATCAGGCATCTTGGAGGACATTCACATCTACAGCAGAGCTTTAAACACCTCAGATAACAAGGTACCCGATCACGTATCTTAACATTATTATCAATATTACCACCACTTGGCCGTAGCAAAAATGAATGGGTGGCGGAGTTATTTAGAAAGGTAAAGACAGAAAGAACATGAAGACAGAAGAATGTGGGCTCTTCACAAGAGAATGGGAGACAGGACTGTCAAAAACCAGAGGGCATGGGGCTCCCCTGGTGGCGCAGTGGTTGGGAGTCCGCCTGCCGATGCAGGGGACACGGGTTCGTGCCCCGGTCCGGGAAGATCCCACATGCCGCGGAGCGGCTGGGCCCGTGAGCCATGGCCACTGAGCCTGCGCATCCGGAGCCTGTGCTCCACAACGGTAGAGGCCACAACAGTGAGAGGCCCGCGTACTGCAAAAAAAAAAAAAACAAAAAACAAACAAACAAAAAAACCAAAGGGCATGGATTACAGGGAAAAAGACCCAAGTATCCAGCGAAATCTGGAAGGAAATTTTACGCAAAAGCTTTTACTGTACAATACACAGGTGCTCTCTGGAGCAAGGATTTCATGCTTAGAATTCAGCAACCTATCA
>NW_006791400.1:169728-181619 GCF_000442215.2 Lipotes vexillifer | reverse complement strand
CCTGCTGAGGTCTTTCTAGTTTAGTTACCCAACTGACTGTGTCTTACTCTTATGTACTGTAGACACCGTTGGAAAGTAATTTATTCACCAGCTTAAATTCTTGCAAAAATTTTGCAAGTCAAAACTTTCAAAATTCCCAGTAGCCTAAGGAAAAGCTAGTGGTAAAACTTAAGTTAGTAAAATCTAACTTTTCTATTTATTTTCCCCTGGAGCTGCACTGTGCAATATGGTAGCCACTGGCCACATATGACTTTAAAATTGAAATTAATAAACCATTTAAAAAAATTAAAAATCCAGCCTTTTAGTTGCACTAGCCACATTTCAAGTCCTTGATAGCCATGTGTGCTCATACAGGACAGCAGAGATATAGCACATGTGCATACTTGAAGAAGGTTCTACTGGACAAGTAATGTTCTAGAGTTGAATGGAACAGTTTGATAATATGAGAACTTTGAGTGTACAGATTAATGTACAGTCTTTTATCCTCACAATACAGAGTGCAGAAAGAGGCAGTTTCTAAGTGAATGCCATTTACTTTGATGAATATGGGGGAATTATTTGGAAAGGTAAAGACAGAAAGAACACGAAGACAGAAGAATGTGGGCTCTTCACAAGAGAATGTGGGACAGGACTGTCAAAAAACCAAAGGGCATGGATTGCAGGGGAAAAAGACCCAAGTATCCAGCGAAATCTGGAAAGAAATTTTACGGAAAAGCTTTTATTGTACAATACGCAGGTGCTCTCTGGAGCAAGAGATTTATTCGTGTATATATATTTGTCATCTTTCATCAGACTTCTGAAAAGATTTTAACATGTTTTCTATTTGTTGCATTTCTAAAACAATAATGGCATGGTGCAAGCTGAAACATGTCAGAAGACATCTCAGAACATTTCCTGATTTGAGAATTTGCATCTTCCCCAATAGTCTTCAACTCATTCAGAGTAAGATTTCTACCATATTTAATATCACATGTAAAAAAACTGTCAGAGAGCCACTCAGATTACTATCAAGGCAAAATTTATCTTCTGGGCTTAGACATGATAAGGAGATAATTTTATTTTCAGTCATAGGTTTACAGCCAGATATCGCCATGATGACTCATGGCAAGGAAGTCTCAATTAAATGGAGTTCATTGAGAATCTTATGTTCTCACTGAGGAATGGATCTAGAGGAATACGCAAAAATTACATCCCAAGTGGTCTCTAAAATTCAGAAAAATTAAATTGCCCAGGAGAATGCTAGGGAATTGAGCTGATTTCAGTTCATGCTCTTATTCCAATAAAAATGCCAATTTGGGGGAGCCAAAAGGTATTTGGTGAGGGGCTGTAGGTTGGACAGCTCTGTATAAAATGAGCTCGGGTACTCAAGACACATCCTAAAGGGTAACCAGCCTCCCTCTCAAGTAGCTCTTCGTGCACAATTGCTTTGCTTTTCCATTTAGATTCAGAAGAGGCAAACTATATCAGTTTTGAACACAGATGTAGGGACATGGTTAAAACTTTACTTTTTATTATGCCAGAGATAAAGGATACTTTTATTTTGTACTGTGACCCTCTTTCTCCTTCCTTCCTTCCTCACCACTACTGGAACCCTAAATTACAATTACATGCAGTGCTGATTACACATCAGAAAGAAAATCATCTATTTATGTAAGAGACATTATCACCAAGAGGAAAATGTCATAGGAAAATATTTACATAATTGAAATCAGCTAAAGACTACTTTGTTATTAATCAAACAAAAAAGGTATCTACTGTATCTATTGTATTCATATCAGAAAAAAAAGACTTCAGAATATGACCCTCGGCAATAGTTACAAGAATTTTAAAATACCTTTTTTTTTTTTAAACAAGGGAGCATTCTCCCTTGTTTAAAAAATGCATTTTGGCATTCTAGAAGAGAATGCCAAAAGAATGAGAATGACCGTATCTTACCTCATACGGGATCTTATATAGCAGTTACGATAACAGTGACATTAGACATTAACATTCATCTGACAGAAATATTACCCATTTTTATTTTCACTAACGTCTTGTGCTATAGTTTTCAGAGAGGATAGGAAGGTGGGAGGTACCGTTGTTCATTAGTTTAGGCACACTGTGCAGCTCAATTAGTTCTCCAGCCAATGTCTCCACTTCAACTTCATTAGGATGGAGTAAGTTCAGGAAGCAGCAAACCCCCCAAATCCAAGGAAGTCCTATTTCTGACTGATCAGAAAAGAATTCACAGAATTAGAAGAATAATACAAGACACTGTTCTCCATTTTGTCTCAGTTTCAAAAGACATATGTTTGGTAAAAGTGGAACAGAAGATTTTGCTTCTGCTGACAGCCGAGGCAGACCAGTAGCCGTCCCCAATTATGACTAAGTGCCCTCATTACGGACACACCTGCCGGCAGCTACAGCCAATGGCGGCGGCCTCACCTAGAGGGGCGGGACAGGGAGGGTGGGAGGGAGGGAGACGCAAGAGGGAGGAGATATGGGAACATATGTACATGTATAACTGATTCACTTTGTTATAAAGCAGAAACTAACACACCATTGTAAAGCAATTATACTCCAATAAAGATGTTAAAAAAAAAAAAAAAAAGACCCGATCTGTAATAAGAGGTTGCAAACTGTGATGTGGCTTCAAAGAACACTGCAAACTGCAGATAGGAGATCACTGGCATTTAATTATGGACAAGCCGAAGAACGTGGGGTAATGGATGCAAATGTAAGTTAAAATATGTTGGGAAGACATATTGATTTATTTGTATTCTGATGCCAAGAAGGACTTTGTCTAGTCACAACTATTTGGGAGTTACACAGTTGGATTTTGAGAGGAAAGCAAGATTGTTTAGAATGTGTAGGTTTTGATTTCCTGGAAATACCTTAATTCTATTGTATTATTGTATGACTTTTCAAAATCAGTACATAGAAATTTTAAAAGAAGATTTGAACCAATCCATATTTGCTAAGACATTTGAAATAATGAGTCTTTTGTTCTCCTTTTGTACCAATCCCTTCTCCTCTTGTTTGGTATTTCTTTCTCGGATACTTTCAGAATCATTTACTTCCATTTACCAAGTGATTACTTTGTTTTTGGAGCACGGAAGCCCATCTCTTTAGCAACAAGTTATACGCCCAGCAGGTGGTTTCTAAACCCACTTGCCCATAAATCAAAAGAGACACTAAGTGACTGATGGCTAGTGCGTCTCCAGATGACAGGCACAATTGGGTCTGTTTTGCAGACGCTCACATCTTCTCCCCGGGATATCGCCCATACCAGCAGAAAGCCATCTTGCTGCCTTCAGTAAGTTCCTAAGTTTCACCTTGAAGTAGGGGATGTCGCCTCATCCGACCCCTTTTTAACCAGGAGTCTGTGTTCTCGGCATCTCTAATGCTGGTTTACATGATATAATCAGAGCATATCACTCTAAAATACTAACTCTATAGCTTATACGCCGACTTATGAAACACTAAGTAGTCCTTAGCGTGACTGCTGCCCATTTCTATGACCTAACCTCCTGTCACTATCTTGACTATTTCTCTCCAGCCACATAGTTCTCTTTGTGTCTCTCTGGATATACCCAGTGCATTCCTGACTCAACACCTTGGGGCATGTGACTCCCTTCACACCATCATTCCCCCTCCAAGGTCTTTGTTTGTCACCTAATTTTCTGCTCAAATGACACCTCTTCAAGGAGCCTTCCCTCTCAACACCCCTCATGGTATCTTTATTCCCGCTGCTTGTATCACCTGCCATCATATTATGTATTCACATGTTTACCTGATTATTGCGTATCTCCACTAGGATATAAGCTGGATCATAGTGAGGGCTCTGTCTTGTTCACCACTGTGTTCCCAGTGCGCCCAACAGTATCTGCGTACGACAGGTGTTTCATCAATAAGGATGAAATGTGTTTATCTAAACAGTAAGCACACAGGAGCTTGGTAAGAATATGAGGCCATGTGTCTGCAGGCAAGACCTGGGACACTTCCTGGGTTCTGGCCACTTAATCCTCCGGCAGCCTTCTGCAGGAGATTCTGTTATCCTCATTTTACAGAACAGAGACAGGGAACACAGCTAGCGATGAACAGAGTCAGAATCTGAACTCAGGTCACGGAAAGCTCACACTTTCAGCTTACACCATACTGAAAGGCATCACATGAGAAGTAAGACATGTTGGGTGCTGAAGACGAAGCAGAAGCTGACAGACCAAGGAGCTGAAGCCGTGTTACAAGGTGGGGATGGGGGAAAGGAGGACAGGTGAGCCGTAGGGAAGGCTTCGTGAAATTTTCTAACACCAAGGACTACAAATTGTCATCATCAGAGTCAGGGGAATTGTGGTTTCTGCCGTCACTGCTTCATCGATAAAAGACTTCTAAAGTGAGGAAGCCATCCAAGAAAGTCATATGACATGACCTGCAGAATGAGACTTTTCCTTTCAGATTCCAGTCATCACTGACAAGGCTTCTGCATCAAGAATCTGGGGGAAATTATATTTCAGTCTCGTATCAGTCAATCAAGCAAATACTATAATTCTAGTTATCATCATTAGCATATTGGCTTATAACTATTAAAATGTCCAGTTTAATGATATTAACTCAAGGAAAACACACAGTAGTTGTTAATAAATATCATTGGACCTATGAAGGTCCATATTTACTTAACCTTTCCTTTTTCAAAGTTGGTTTAGTTCTCAAAAAATAGATTACTGAACTCAGGACATACTCAGTTTATATGAGTTTTTCTCATTCACAGATTTTGCAAATACTGTTTCCAGTCCTCTACCCCACAGGGAAAAGGATTATAAGCAGTGCTTGGGAAATAGCTGTTTCATTCACAGACCTGCAGGTACTATTTTAAACCAGGAGAAATAGACAAATCTTTCAAAGATTGCACGTTTGCTCCCTGAATGGGGGCATACTGGCAGAAAACAATTCTCTCATCCCTTCCTATGTCTTTGCTCTTTGATTGGCAAGAAGTTTTTGCCTTTCTTCATTCTCACCAAGAAAGGTTTTTCATGTTTACTTCTCCATTCAGCCCTTTATGTTTTATATTTCCAAGCACTGAAGTAAATTTTAAGTAAGAGTGTTTGTTAGTCTTCAACTTCTCTGAAGCCGCACCGGGGTGCTACCCAAAAGACTCAGATCCATGGGGGCGCCTCACTCTCTGAGTAACAATAATTTTCACAGTCTTATCAAGTCATTGGCCGACATCCTTACAAGGTTTGGGAAAGACCGGAAGGATTAACCCTACTTTGAATTTCTGTATAAATACAGAAATTCAATTGGTGCATACACGTAACTGGGAGGGACTAATACAAAATTTACAATAATTAACATTTTTCAAGTTCTTAATATCTGCCAAGCACATGTATTATATACAGTGTCTAATTTAATGCTCACAACACATAATATGTTCTTATGTTCTTACTATTATCATCATTTTATTATGATGATATTACTATTATTACTTTTATCATCATTTATTACTATTGTAATTACTATTATTATTACTATTATTATATTATCATCATTACTGTTATTGATGTTATTACTATTATCACTATTATCATCATTTTATAACGGAAGCAACTTGGGTCATTTCTTTGGTTCTGCACACCTAGTAAGTCACGGACCCAAGATTTAAACGTAGTTTGTCTGCCTCTGAAACTATCCTTTTAATCACTTTTCTCTATTGCTTTTCTTCAAATAAAAGAGTCTTATCGCTTGATCAATGCACTTCGTGGCCACCTAATATAGGAAGGTATTATCAGTATGTTAAGAAATTTGAGAAATCAGATATTGGCACAGGCAATGATAACCAGCATTAATGGACCATGTATTCTCAGTGCCAAAACAGGCATATCAGACAACAGGGATATTCAGTGGTGGGTGGTGCCAACTTGCCCTGGCTGGGAAAGTCCATTGTTAAATTTAAATTTTTGTTTGCAAACCAGTTGTCTAAGCAGACATAATTAAAAATTAAATCATATAAATTTACAATTAAATAAATTATATTAGAAACAAAGGTAATATATGTCCAAGATGCATTACTTCTTATTTTACTAAATGTTACTATTATCTGTGTTCTTGAAGTTGTTTATATTGAGTATATTTGGATGGTGGAAATACCACGTCCTTGGGCACTGCATACAGTGATGCGTTTGGTGGTGTCACACCGGTAGCTCCAGTTCTGCCATGATGGATGTGTTTACACGATAGAAATAGGTAAACAATGTAAGCCACAGCTTGATTTATTGCTTTGTTGCTTATCTAGTCCTACGAGAGTGATGGAGAAAATGTTAGTAAAAACCAAATTAAATGTAAAGGTGCTTCATGTACATAACTGTCACACTGTGAATAGCACAAAAATTGAGGGAATATTCTTCCAACGTTCAACAACTATCGCCCAATCCAGAAGAGAAGCTGCTCTCACGTTACTGCATTGACAAATGAGTGAAATTTTAATATATGTCTTCACTGTATCACTGTCTTCTTACTAGTTAATGTAACTAAAAATATCAACCAACATTCATGCTTGGTTACACTTATTTGTCAGCTTGTCAGTCGCAACCATAGTTTGGCTACCCATACGAGAGTTTGCAAAAATCAACAAAAGTATTCTGCGAAAATTGGTTGGCTAAATAGAATTTAAAACAAAGAGTATTTTATGTTTCTATTTTTGTAAACTGTGTGCTACCCATCCTCTATGTCAGTAGAATGTATAATAACCTAGGGACTTTCACCCATGAATACCCCTTGGATCTGTTGTTGACCGTCTACCCAAACACCCCAGGGTACGGCAGTAAATAAGGCTGTCATGATCTTGCCTCTCACGAAGAACAGAATCGTTCAACTAATGATAGGAAATGTAAAATACTTGATCTAACCTATGTTTAATGTTCAGAGAAAACATCAGTGTGTAAAAACAGCTATGAACGCTCATGAGACTCAAATCATTCTTTCTACTTTATTTTTTCTTGATTTAGATTTAATCTCCTATAGGCTCCAGTAGAAACCACGGGGATAAAGAGCCTCAGAGCATCACTCTGATGGGTTTTTCTCTTTGATCTTAAGAAATTGCATCAGGGAACTCTCCCATCTGTGAAGAGGCCAGTGACCTATTTTCTACCGCCTGATGCCCTGAGGTGGCCAGAGGCCTGGGCAGTCATCTCTGCAGATGGAACCTCTGCAGCTGAGTCACGTGACTGTGCAGAAACGCCAGCTTTGGGGGTTGCAGGGATGGCGAGGGTGGGGGAGGGATAATGCAATACCACAAAGAGCTTCGGCGCCCTACCCACGGCTTCTGCAACTCTTTCTCCTTCCAGGGCTGGAATAGGAGAAAGAACTCGAAGTAACTCATGCTCTGCTGGAAGCATTTAGCAAGTTACAGAGCTCCTTTTAAAGGGGAAATATACCTCTGTAGCAGTCAATAAACAGGGAAGGAGCACAGCTTATATATACAGTAAATATATAAATGAGTCCAAACCTAGTTCATATTGAACTGGAGTAGTTTCCGAGTGAGATGACTTGCTTCCCATAAGAATATACTTCTGTGAAGCAACCTGGCACATCATTTGGTAATAGCAACAAAATGCAAAGAAAATTTGGTTCTTATCTTAGGTAAAATCTACAGAAATTAAATAATTTAATAGCTTCTAATGATTTAAATGTGAGCATTATTTTTTAATTTTAGGTTTTTAAAAAAAAATTTTAGGTTACTAAATCAGTACTTCAAGCAAGGGGGGTCATTGTCTCTGTTTGTTTCTTCTGGTTCTACGATACAGAATCTCACTCCCATTGTCTTGCCAAACATTTGAAATCCAAGGTAAAGCAAAACGTTTCACCCTGCCCTGTCTTACTCCTCTGGCTAAGTAGAAGGTTTATACAAAGTCCTCTCGTGACTCTAAGACCTAACTGTGTAGTTACTTGAGGTGTGCTTTATCCATAGCTAATTAACCTAAGCTTGATATTATCCATCGGGACGATATGAACACCAATAGGCCAGCCTGATCTCGGAGTTCTTGGGAGGAGGGATTACCAGGATGGGAGAGGAGTATAGGATTATTTTGCACTAGTTGATGACACACACAGAGTACTGTGTTCAATTCTTATCCTACATATTGACAAACTTGAAAAGCCTCCACTAGTAAGTGGACCGGAATGGTGAATCGTCCATAAAAGGAAATACATTTATGGATAGCTTGTGGAATCAAGAATATTTAGATGGCACGGACACAGAAATAACTTTAAGCTACTTTTCAGTATTTGAAGGATATTCTCGGTGAAACAGGATGCGTGGCTCCATGATACAAAGTTAAAATAAAGGGCTGCTCTAGTTAGGCAGAAACTAGATGATCAGTTCATGTAGGAACTTAGAGCCTTGAGATTTGGAGTAGAAAGCATTTAGTTCCTTTCCAAATATCAAGTCTGTAATCCTGTAAAATCTTAGCCACATGTGGAGACCCAGAGATAACCACAGCAAAAGAACTGGGTTGTAATCCATGTTATAGGAAAAGTTGAGATCAGGAAGCCAGGAAAGGAAGTTTTTGAAACAAACAAAAAAACGAACAGAGAGAGTGGGTAAAAAGGAGGACAAAGTAATGATGAAACAAATGTGGTCAGATATCATAAGTCAATGTTAAGAACCAGACTTAGAGGATACAAGGGAATAAGAAGAGGGAATCTAGAATTAAGAGAAAACGAGATGTCCCTGGGCCAACATGTATAGAGGTCACAGTCCAGAAAGTGACAGAGAAAACAGAGAATGTGAGCAGGAACCCCAGGTTACGTTGACCCCAGAGACTGAACTACCTTCAGTTACTTGAGTAGATAAATTCCTTATTATTTAACAAGATGTTAATACATATACCAGAGGAAAACACGTCTCAACTACTGCAGTTTCAAAACGTAAATTTCAAGGCCCAGTATAACAAGCATAAGACTTTTCCTTTTTTTCTCTCCATTTCAACAAAGTATCCAGGCCTGAAAATCTATCTAGGCCACATGTATCTTTCAAAAGCATTTCTAGGATCATTTGCCGGCTGCTAGATCATTAACTTCTGAAACCTAGACTAATGCTCCCCAGAGTTCAACATTATATCCCACTTAACTCATTTTATACTCACGGGTGTCAGATCTGGCTTTGCATTTTATCAACGAATTTTAAAATAAAGCAGAAAGTAATATTTGTTTATTTCAGTGCATTAGTAATGTGACCTAACAGCAGATCACATTCGTTCTTTCTTTCTTTATTTGCTTACATGCTTAGGACTCACATTAAGGAATAAATAAATAAAATTGAGCAGGGCTCCTACATGTTATTATCGCAAATAAAGCAAGCTGTCACAAGGAACACATCAAAGTTGCAGGATTTCTTTCAGACAATGCTAACACTGTACATCAAACCAAAACAGCAGTCCTTTCCATGGGATCTATTTCCCCCAAAGAATGCATTCACTTCCAACAGGTGCCTCATGTAGGCACATAAATCAACTGTTTCCCCCATCAAACCAGAATTTTTCACATGCTGAAATTTTACATTATGATAGGAATAAGTACTGTTTATAAAACTGTCTCACTTAGGCTAACAGGGTGGACACTCCCGACTCACAAGTATTTCCAATATTATCAGGGCAAAAAATATGCCATGGATAACACCTCCAATCCCATCACTCTTACTGCTGGGCGAGATCACTTCCTTGTACACAGGTGACCTCTATATACCACAGTAATCAAAGTGACAAGTCACTTTACCATATCTGTCATAACTGGACTGTCTGCATGCAGTGCCCAATGTATGAGTATTTGGGCAAAATAAAGAGAATTATAGACCTGATGCTCATACAGGGAGAATGCAAGCCTCTTCCATCAGATGTTTAGTAGTAGGAACAATCTTATACGAGTAGCAAAGGTGAGGAAAAACCAACATCCTGCTTTGCCAGGGACTTAGGAAAGTCCCACGTCCCAGAAAATCATTCCTACCCTCAGAGGACACTCCTTAATCCAGCAGCTAATTTCCATATTCTGTGTGTAGACATACAGCCTCCCAACACCCCACAAAATAATAATAATAGCAGACACACACACATATATACTTATATACTTGTATACCTAAATACATGCATGTGCATATACATACTTATATGCACACACTCAACAATGGACTCACAGCAAATGTGTATGTAACTCTTATTACAAAATCATCTTGATTCCTATTTTTATGGCTGCTATACTCCATTTATTTGTCAATCATCCATAGAATCCATCCTATTATATCTCTCTACTGTGAAAATTATTCTAGGCCTTTCCCTAGATTGGAACCATGTGAGCAGGGCTTAAAACTTCCTTTTATGTCTAACAGGTATTCACAGTCACCTCACGGCAGTAGCTGATGCAAATCCTTTGGTTGAGTTAGGAACATGGTTGATCATTCCTTATGAAATTGTGGCCAGATTTCACGTGAGTAAGGCACAAAGTACATTCGGTGGATTCAAATACAAAGTAGGTTTAAGAGGAAACATGTGTCTAAATTTTTTCTCCTTTCATGATATTAAAACCCCTGAATGTGAGAAACATGCCATTGTTTTTAATGTTGTAATCTTGATTTTCTGTAATGACTTAGTAGACTTTTCTTGGTTGTGGTGAACTAATTCTTTTTCATCAACTATGTTGCCAATTTTTAAGTAATTCTTGAGGTCATTTTAGATTAAAAATCAATTCAAAATACTGGTTTATAATCATTAGTTTAGGCACACAAATGATTTGGTTCTCATCACATTTTAAAGATTGAATTCATTTAACCATTTAACCCATTTAATGGGCTTCTATTGGAAACCCATTGGGAAAAGCATAGTGTTTTTGACTAAATTGAAATAATTATCTCAATTTTGTTTATAAACTAGTTAGCCAAGGTAGGTAAAACTAAGGGCCAATCTTGCCCAAGGGAGGCAACTTACCAGGTGGAGAGATGGGGAAATACTTTGTTGTTTCATTTTGCTCTGGACCATTGCTAGTGCTAAGGCAAACTTTATACATTCTATCAATCATCAAGTGGACCAGTGTAGCTTTCTTTTATTTGTTAATTGCATAATTAGTACATGAGGCCACCCTCATTTTAAATATATTTTATAAATATGGAAATATATTGATTTAAAAAAAGAACAAAAATGCCCTTTGTGACAGCCTCTTGCTGGACCCAATGTCCATTCCCACTTCCTGCTCTAAAGGGAACAGCTGTGAGGAGTTTGATGTTTATCTTTCCTGTTGTTTCTTTAATGCATTTATATTTATATGCATCTGTGTGGCTACTGAAATATTTTGCAATTACAGTTTTTTAATATATAAATAGAATCACATTTTGTCACTATTCTAATGTGTGATTTAATTTTTGATTAACGCCTTCTTAGAGATTGATATGATCATATAATGCTCATTGTAATGGTTGTATAGATGCTTTGTAATTTAACTAACCATTTCCTGATTGCTGGGAATTTAGGTCGTTTCTAATTTTTCACTCTTTCAAACACTGTTGTACTGAATAGTTGTGCGTGTAAGTTTTTGTGCACCTCAGGAAGTATTTCTACAGAAGAGAGTCCTTAAAGATTACCTACCAGATAAGAAGGCATTATTTTACCTTCTGAGAAATGTTGTCAAGCACATCTTTATGAAAGCTAGATATCACCCACCTTTTTTACTTGCCAATTGCTTGTTTTGAAAAATGTGATTTGATTCTGGCTATAATATATACTTCTCTGATTATAGAGATTAAATACCTTATTTTTTGACCAATTATTTTTCTTCCATGAACCGTTTGCACTTTTTCCAACTTTCTTTTGGGTTGCTTGTCTTTTCCTCATTGATTTGTTGAATTTCTTTCTTTCTTTTTTTTTTTTTTTTTT
>NW_006791400.1:135201-169431 GCF_000442215.2 Lipotes vexillifer | reverse complement strand
GTACGCGGGCCTCTCACTGTTGTGGCCTCTCTCGTTGCGGAGCACAGGCTCCGGACGCGCAGGCTCAGCGGCCATGGCCCACGGGCCCAGCCGCTCCGCGGCACGTGGGATCTTCCCGGACCGGGGCACGAACCCGTGTCCCCTGCACCGGCAGGCGGACTCCCAACCACTGCGCCACCAGGGAAGCCCTGTTGAATTTCTTTTTTATTGTTCTCCATCAAGCCACATTACTGAATTTCATTATTATTAACATTCATATATTACTTGATTCTCTTTAGTTCACTGTATTCTTTAAAACATTAATTCAACTACTAAATGTCAAAATTCACTTTAGACATTAACTTTAAGGCATGCCATAGACCTTACACTTTCTAAAATGAACCATATTTAGGGAAATTATCACAATTACTCTGGTCTATGAGTATGAGGTTATTTTTCCCATGTAATTAACATCTTGGAAATCTTGTCATTTTTTTACAAAGAAATTATATAAGCACAGACTAAGTAATTAAGTATTTCCAAAGTATATATTAAGAAAGAAATCAGCAGTGCAGCTTCAGTATAGGGAATTAGAAAAATACAGAATGGATAATATTTGGGTTTTCTGTAAGGTGCTGAGAGATCATTATTTCAGATTCTCTCTCATTTATGCTCTCAAACTTCCTGGAAGCAGTATCAAGGGTTATAATCTCTGTTCCTAAAATCAGCAAGTGAGACAAAGAAACACTCTTGAAAAGCAATCCAGCAAAATTAAAGACCCAGTGACCTAGGCAGGTCACTCTGTAAGCAAGCTGGAAATACGGTCTACACCTTCCTTATTCCCATTCAACGCCTCCTTTCTGTCACACTGACAGACTTTTAGCCCCCTGCTTAGTGCCTGGGTGACTTTGCCATGTGTATAAAATACTCATATGTGTTTTGTGTTTTTTTGCTTAAGTGAAAAATTAACACACTTTTGCTGTGCAATGTTGCACGTTATCAATGAACACAGCACTTTGCCTGCACCAATCCTGGCCAATAGGTGGCTATTTCTATTACTAATGAACTAGATTCACACTGCTGTACGAACGTCTGTTTTCTTTGTTGGCATTGATTTCTTCTTCTCATGTTGCTCCAAGTTTCCCAGCCTCTTGTTTTCGCTCTTCATGTGTGGAAGAGGAAGAATCCAATACCTATGACTTATGTATCTATTTTTAAACTATAAATACGGGAATATAGTGTTATGGGGAAAGCACACCACAGAAGTTAAACAAAGTCACAACATATCACAATGCAATTTCTAACTGTCCCTGTCCCCTGCAAAAAAAAGACAGAACATGAAGCATGATTATGCACAAGGTCAGCTACGTGAATGACTGACAAAACTCCTTTCTACTGCTCAATGATAGGACTTTTATTTTCGGGTTAGATTCTAGACTCTGAACATCGTTTCCCAGGGAGAAGATGACAACAGCCTCAGGCTCCTGTTTCTGACGTGGTGTGTGTGGTATGCCCAGCTGGTGGTGACCTGAGAGCCCAAATGATTCCACTTCCCGCACAATGTTGACTGAACAAAGTGCTGCTTCAAGCCCTGTTCCTCCTCCTTTTACACAAGGGTTAACTGAGGTCCACAAATACTTGACTATGGGGCCAGTCCTAGAATCCAGGTTTCCCCCAAATCACTTGTCTCCTGGCCAAGGCTCCCTCCACTATGCTTTATTTCATTTTTCTTTAGAATGCATCAGTTGATCAATAAATTCTATTGATCACCTACTTTGTGCCAAGCCGTGTGACAGAAGCTGGAAATACAGAGGTCAACACAGAGCTTACAGTCTAGCTGGGAATGTAGATATTACATAAAAGTTGACAATTAAGATGCAGTCATGGAAAGTGATGCCAGAAATACAAACTGATAAATGAGGGAATAAAAAGGGGAACTGCATGAGTGGTCGCCAGGGCTTACAGAGAGAGGAGGAGGGAGGTGGGCACGGCTATAAAAAGGCCACGCCATGCGAGGGATTCTTACAGTGATGGAATTGTGTTTTTTTGTGGTGGTGTATACACAAGCTCACACATGCAATAAAATAATATACAAATAAACACACACAGGCGCACACAAATGAGTGTGCCTCTGGGTCTGTGGGTATCCTGACTGGGTTAAGATTGGGACTTGGGTAAGATTCCCCTTGGAACATCCTTTACGCTTATTAGCTTCTAACTAGTGTTGCAAGCCCAATGGCAGAATTTGGAGGTCTTTGTTCTTCTGTTCATGGCTTTTAAATTCACTGTGACTAGTAAGCTTCTTAATAAATCCTTGCCAGACTTAAAAAAAAAAGAGAGAAACAAGTAGGATTGATGGATTGGTGGATTGCATCATTGTCAATTTTCCTGGTTGTGATCTTGTACTTTACTTTTGCAAGATAATACCATCGGGGGAAACTGGGTAAAGGGTCCATGGGATCTCTCTGTATGACTGACAACTGCATGTCAATCTACAGTTTCCTCAATACAAAGTTAAATTTAAAAACGGGGCGAGGCATGTACTAATTTAGACTGGTGAATCTAAGACAATCTTCTTAGAGAAGTCCTGTCTAAGCTAAGACCCAGAATACAAGCTAGGTGGACGAGGAGAAGGGGCCACGAGGATGGTTTTCCAGACAAAAGAAGCAGTGTGTTCAAAGGTCCTGAGGCAGGAAAGCTCGACTGCTGGAAGACATTACAAAAGGGCCAGTCTGGCTAAAGCAGCGAGAGCGAGAAGGGGTCTCATCATGAATCTCAAGAGTAAGCAAGGAGCTAGATTTTGAGGGACATTTTTGTCATAATGTGTTTTGTTTTGCTTTTGCTTTGTTTTTCTTTTTCACTTTTCAAGGGAAAACTGTTTTAAGGAGAAGAGTGATATGCTTAGATGAGTGTTGTTCTATTATCTCTCTGGCTGTGGAGTGGAATTGGATTAGAAATCAGGGAAATGGTGAGTGGGGGGGAAGGTACTTTAGAATCTATCACAATAGCTACGAAAGACCACAAGTACCAAACAAACTGACGGTAACATGGCTGGAGAAAATGGATGGACTCAGGAGGTATTTAGGAACCAAAAGGAATGGACTTGGTAACTGATTGGATAAATTTAAGTCTTGCTTAAATGGACGGTAATGTTATTTACTGAAGTCAGGAACTGTATAACTGATTCACTTTGCTGTTCGCCTGAAACTTACACAACACTGTAAGTCGACTATACTCCAAAAAAAATTATATAAAAAAGAACCCCACCCCCCCGGAAACAAAGAAGCACCTGAAGAAAGGCTGGGGTCAAGCATTCAGATAGCAAGATCGATTTTGGAAAGGCTTCGAAGGTAATGGTGTTTACAGTATTTTACAACAGGTCTCTGTGTAAAAGTTTGAATTTATTTTTATTTCTGTAGGTGAATTTCTGTGTAGCTAATCATTCCACAGTTCTTAGAGTTGTGTTCAGACACATAATAACTAAGAGTATCCCTTTTTCTTTTTCACTATATGGTGCACTGCAGAGAGGCAATATCACATCTCAAAGGTGTAACAGCAGGTGCAATATTGGTTTATGTCAGGCAACAGGTACAAGAGAGAAGAGACACCTGCAGAATGAGAGAAGGTGGATGGCACTTGTGATGTAAAAGGCAATTTTTTTTAATATGAGGAAAAAATATGTTTCTTTAAATATCATTTCTAATTGTGAACGATGTATTTGAAATACAACATCACAAAAATTTGAAAGATCCTACGATGTGAATAATCAAGCTTCTTTCAGAATATTAAAAATTCAATTTCTTTCTATCTCAAATTTTTGGTAATTCCTTCAACTGAATTATTAACGTTTTCCAAGAATGATTTTCCAAAGGTCAATCTAATTGCAATTTTATTTCTTGAGGCAATACATGCAATATATACCAGGCTAATTTCTTAAGTGAGGCTCAAAACATTTTTAACACTTATAGGAAAATATTGCATAGATTTTTATAAATGTTCACCCAAAGCTATCACTTCCATTGTTATGAACTTTTAAATAACAAGATATCACTAATCGCTCTACATGCAACTACATATCCTTTATGATTTATAAACTAGCCACAAAAAAATGAGCTATGATTTCTTACCATGATCAGAAGAGAAGCCCACTGATGCGGTCCCTGTCTATCACTTCTATTTCTTGCCACTTTCACCCTCGCTGAACACTTTTCAGGGACTCTGACCTTCTTTCAGTTCCTTAACTTGTAAAGTCCTTCCTATGCCTGATTCCTGCTCCTTCCCGAGGCAGAGCCAATTCCTCTTGATCTTTTAGGCCTCAAATTATAAGACATTCCTGATCCAAATCAGATCTGAATCAGGTCTAATAAGTCAGCATACCAGTTGATTTTCTTTACTGCAATTACCAGAAGTTCTATCTACCTATCTAGTTAACATTTATCTATCAATCTATCATCTATCTATCATCTATCTATCTATCTATCTATCTATCAGCTATCTATCATCTATCAGCTATCTATCATCTATCTATTATCTATTAATCTATCACCTATCTATTATCTGTTTATCTATCTATCCAACTATCTATCATCTATCTGTCTATCGTCTATCATCTATCTATTACCTATCTATCATCTATCTATTATCTATCTATCATCTATCAAATATCTATCATCCATTTAACTATCTGTTGGTTTGTTTATTTTCTTCTACCTGTAACAGCAGAGGGACCATCTTGTTTATCATCATTGTATCCTCTGGATTTAGTACCGATATGCAGAAGTTGATCAACAAATAATTTATTGAACAGATCAATGAGAGAAGGAATAGTTTAGAGTCTTGATTTTTCAAGAACTGTTAGTATGATTTTAAGTTTAAATATGGAAGTTTATATTTAAGTCTAAGTTTGAAGGTAACATTAAATTATTTTGATGCAATGGATTTCTTTGATGTTTTAGTCAAGGAGAGAAATAAGGAAAACTGGAGATTTTGTTGACAGCTATGTTTTTATAAACATGGC
The DNA here is from genome assembly GCF_000442215.2 of Lipotes vexillifer. Lineage (NCBI taxonomy): Eukaryota > Metazoa > Chordata > Mammalia > Artiodactyla > Lipotidae > Lipotes > Lipotes vexillifer. The sequence goes on along the minus strand of NW_006791400.1, from coordinate 164,435 downwards.
CACATGGCGAGAGATGTGAGAGGCCTCAAGGAGCTGAGGGTAGCTCTTGGCTGACAGCCCAGGAGGAAAGAGTCACAAGGCACTGAATTTGTTCAACAACCTGCGTGAGTTTAGAAGAGGACTCACACTGTGGACGAGAATACAGTCTGGCCGACACCTAAGACCTTGGGAGACTAAACAGAGCACCCATCCTGCTGCGCCAGGGGCCCAACCTACTCGAGTTGTAGGTCAGTGAGTGGTGCTGTTTACAATGGCTACGTTTGTGTGATTTGTTAGTCAGCGATTGAAAATGAAGATACTGTTTTAAAGATGATCTGACAAGGAACTACATTCAATATCCTGTAGTAAACCATAATGGTAAAGAACATGAAAAAGTATACACATATATGTATAACTGAATCACTTTGCTTGGCACCAGAAACTAACACAACACTGTAAACCAGCTGTACCTCAATAAAAAAGAAAAGAAAAGATGATCCAGATGAGGAAGATACCAGCCCAGTGCCTGCCTGAGCGAGTGCTTAATAAATGCAGTTCCTGGGCTTCCCTGTGGTGCAGTGGTTGAGAGTCCGCCTGCTGATGCAGGGGACACGGGTTCGTGCCCCGGTCTGGGAGGATCCTACATGCCGCGGAGCGGCTGGGCCCGTGAGCCATGCCACTGAGCCACCAGAAACTAACACAACACTGTAAACCAGCTGTACCTCAATAAAAAAGAAAAGAAAAGATGATCCAGATGAGGAAGATACCAGCCCAGTGCCTGCCTGAGCGAGTGCTTAATAAATGCAGTTCCTGGGCTTCCCTGTGGTGCAGTGGTTGAGAGTCCGCCTGCTGATGCAGGGGACACGGGTTCGTGCCCCGGTCTGGGAGGATCCTACATGCCGCGGAGCGGCTGGGCCCGTGAGCCATGGCCACTGAGCCTGCACGTCCGGAGCCTGTGCTCCGCAATGCGAGAGGCCACAACAGTGAGAGTACCGCGTACTGCAAAAAATATATATATATAAATAAATAAAAAATAAATGCAGTTCCTGCCCCTCTCCTGCCGCTGGACCATTATTTTGCAATTTCATAAACCTCACAGACATCACACTCTAATGTCAAACCTATGCTTTATGGCAAGTTATGCTTTGTCAATGAACTTTAGGAAATGAGGACTTATACGAGCACACAGGAGGACAGATGTAATTGTCTATACTTTATAAAAAAGAATAGTAATGAGACTTCCAGACTCACATTTGGGCACATCTCCTATCTCCTAATCCAGTGCTTGGGCTTCAGAGAGCAACTTCCCTACATTTGCTCACGCTTTGCAATGAAGTAACTACGAAAGTACACGCAGCAAACACAAATCTCTCAATATAATAATGTAATATTTATACCTACATAGAGCATACACATGCACACAAATGTATACACATATAGAGGTATACATACATATATGCCAAGTATTCTGACAAAAATAAGCAGACCCACTAATTTCCATGAAAAGAATTGTCAGTATTTTTTAGGCTATCTGTTCAGTAACATTTGATGATTCCTTATACAATTCTGTCATTTTCTTTTAACAACTGTAGTACAGATGTTAGTTTGCTTAATGATTCCTGCCTTGGATAACATACTTTGTCCAATGATGCTGAAAACTCAGGAAACTATAACTCGGTGTTAAAGTATATTTTCAGTCCTCCAAGAGTTATATCCATTTCACAGACTAGCAAAACCAACAAAAGCTCTTGAGAAAAGTTTCAGGCAAAGAAACAAATGCTATAAATCACTGGTGGCTTTGAAATGTGCACACATCTGTCAAACTGTTAGAACTGAGGAAGCTGAGGGCGACCGGCTGCCTTAACTAAGAAAATCCTCTCATAGCTGACAGAGAAGACTGTCACCCATTCAGAGACAAACATTTACTTTGCTACATAGGGTATCTAAGTAACATGCTTTAAACTGTGTTAGCTATGATACAGAAATAAGAATAGGGAAGGCATATATAGGATTCTATCAATGAGGAAGTGTACGGCACTAACATGCCTTCACAATCTTGCAAAGTTATGAGTTCATGGCTTCATGTAACATTTTCTCAAGCAGCTTTGGGTTGTTTACCCATACCATGATCCATGTTGTAGCTTTTTTATTAATGTTATTCTTAAACTTAACTTCCTCTTTTAAAACTTTTTATTTTACATTGGCGTGTAGTTGATAAACACTGTTGTGAAAGTTTCAGGTGTAGAGCAAAGTGATTCAGTTCTACGAATACATGTATCTATTCTTTTTCAAATTCTGTTCCCAAATGACGGCCAAAGATTATCAACAATGGTGTCAAGAATCAGAAGATCCATTACGAGAGCTATCCCAGAGGAGAGTCTCAGAACATGCACTTATTGTTGTCCTTGATAACTGAATAAGCATTTTTTAGCAGATAGAATGATCTGTAGCATATATAACAAAGAGGTAGATGGGGGAGAGAAACAACAGAAAAGGAGCCGTCTTTAGATCATGAGAAGGAATACTGTGCAGAAAAAGTGAGTTGAAGACATTAGAACAATGAGAGACAGAAAAATACTGCATTTCTGCAGATTATTCAGCTACATAGCGTTTTAAGGAACAAATTGGCAGGCAGTAATCAGAAATGGAATACTGATGTTGAGAAGGGCACTGAGCACGCCCTGAGACAAGCATGGAGAAATGAAAGTAGCAGCAATGTCTACCAACAGTACTTACATCCAGTAGCCAGAAAACAGAAGTAGGCTCTTACAACACAACACAACACAGAGTTATTCTGAGCCATAACAATTCCTTTAGATGGTGGTGTGTCTTGGAGAACTGACTTTGCAAACATCCTACGGTCACTCACAATAACCACCCACATGTGGTCTTGTGTGCTACCGGAGAATAACTGAGCCACAAAGTCTTGATTCAGTAAGGTTGTGACTTTTTTAGAGAGGTCCTTCATTCCTTCTTTTCATATATGGATTATCTGGATAACAAAATGGAACTTTCCGCCTTATTGGGCTTTTAAATTACAGTCATCTTTTAGTTCTTCTAAACAAATTATATCCAAAGTTTCGACCAAATTTTCAATATATTGTACAAAGGAGCAGACAGTGCTTGCTTGTTTGGCTGGTGCTAATTTAGCTTTGTGATAGATAATTAGGTATCAGGAAGTTTTCTTAACTGACTGCTGTGTTAATAAAATGTTTTTCAGCGTTATGATTAAAAGCTTAGTTTAGGATTTCATAGCATTGGTGTGTAAATTTTCTAAGAGCTTGTTTTTCTCATGAATGGGAAATATACCCTGATTTTACATTAATTTTGAATTAAATTTAATTATGAACAACTCAGCAATGAGTTCAAATATTGTTTGCTTGGTCACTTGACAGCCAGAGCTACTCTGTTCTTGGGTGAGTTCCTGGTGTGTTATGTCCCTTTGATTTTGCTCAACCATTTATTGGCTATGTTGTGTTTGTAACCTTTTTCTTCTACAAAATATTTATGAATTTGTCAGACACACACACACACACACAGACACACACAGACACACACACACACACACCAGGAGCATCTCTTTCAGTAGTTCATTGCTTCAGCTGCATTCCTTTTCTTAGTCGTAGAATTTTTTTTTTTAATTTATAATGAATTGATCTTAAGATAAAGATGTTAAATAAACAATCATTATGCTCATACTATAATATGTCCATGACATCATCAAATTTTAACTGGGACATTCTTTTCCAGCTAAAAGGTCACATTCTCTGTCATTCCTTGCAGCCAGACATATCATGGGTCTAAGTTTTACCCAATGGGAAACAGGCAGAAAAATTGCAATGTCCTTATAGGAATAGGATATGATTCCTTTGCCTTTTCCTTTTTCTGTCTGCTTTGCAGGTGGATATAACACAGCTGAACTACTGGCGCCATCTTGGAACATGAGCATCTTGGAAACCACATATGGGGCAACTGTTATACAGGGGAAGCTGGGTCTCTGATACCATAAAGCTGCCCTCCCAGTTCTAATTGCCTATGTCTACTTTAGTTAACTGAGAGAGTAAGAAATTTCTCTGTTGCTTAAGGTCCTGTGGTTTAGGACTCTGTCACTTGTTGCCAAATATAATTCTAATTAATCGAACATCAGGACCTGATGACTTGAAATAAAAAACTAATTAATGAGTGGAAATAACTTTGTGAATAAATATAATATTCTTATTTTCCATAGGTTTAAAGTCTCTTTTTATTTATGCAGATTTTTACTAATGCAGGTTATTATATTTACTGAAAACTTCTACCATTGGACCAATAAATCAGTCTTACAGCACCATGCAAAAATAAAATTTAGATGGGACAGTATTATCCTTTGTATATTTTTAGTCACTAAACAAGAAAAAAGAAGCCACTGACACATTTATCTGCCCATCTAAAAAGGATTTACAGTGAAACAGAATAGAAAGCCCAGAGATAAATCCACGAACATATGGTCACATTACCTTTGATAAAGGAAGCAAGAATATACAATGGAGGAAAGACGGCCTCTTCAATAAGTGGTGCTGGGAAAACTGGACAGCTACATGTAAAAGAATGAAACTAGAACACTCCCTAACACCATACACAAAAATAAACTCAAAATGGATTAAAGACCTAAATGTAAGGCCAGACACTATCAAACTCTCAGAGGAAAGCATAGGCAGAACACTCTATGACATAAATCACAGCAAGATCCTTTCTGACCCACACCTCCTAGAGAAATGGAAATAAAAACAAAAATAAACAAATGGGACCTAATGAAACTTAAAAGCTTTTGCACAGCAAAGGAAACCAAAAGCAAGACAAAAACACAACCCTCAGAATGGGAGAATATATTTGCAAACGAAGCAACTGACAAAGTATTAATCTCCAAAATACACAAGCAGCTCATGCATCTCAATATCAAAAAAACAAACAACCCAATCCAAAAATGGGCAGAAGACCTAAGTAGACATTTCTCCAAAGAAGATATACAGATTGCCAACAAACACATGAAAGGATGCTCAACATCACTAATCATTAGAGAAATGCAAATCAAAACTACAATGAGGTATCATCTCACACCAGTCAGAATGGCCATCATCAAAAAATCTACAAGCAATAAATGCTGGAGAGGGTGTGGAGAAAAGGGAACCCTCTTGCACTGTTGGTGGGAATACAAACTGATACAGCCACTATGGAGAACAGTATGGAGGTTCCTCAAAAAAATAAAAATAGACCTACCATATGATCCAGCAATTCCACTACTGGGCATATATCAGGAGAAAACCATAATTCAAAAAGAGTCATGTACCACAATGTTCATTGCAGCACTATTTACAATAGCCAGGACATGGAAGCAACCTAAGTGTCCATCAACAGTTGAATGGATAAAGAAGATGCGGCACATTTATACAATGGAATATTACTCAGCCATAAAAAGAAACGAAATTGAGTTATTTGTAGTGAGGTGGATGGACCTAGAGTCTGTCATACAGAGTGAAGTAAGTCAGAAAGAGAAAAACAAATACTGTATGCTAACACATATATATGGAGTCTAAAAAAAAAAAAAGGTTCTGAAGAAACTAGGGGCAGGACAGGAGGAATAAAGACACAGATGTAGAGAATGGACTTGAGGACACGGGGAGGGGGAAGGGTAAACTGGGACAAAGTGAGAGAGTGGCATGGACATATATACACTACCAAGTGTAAAATAGACAGCTAGTGGGAAGCAGCCGCATAGCACAGGGAGATCAGCTCGGTGCTTTGTGACCACCTAGAGGGGTGGGATAGGGAGGGTGGGAGGGAGACGCAAGAGGGAGGGGATATGGGGATATATGTATACGTATAGCTGATTCACTTTGTTATACAGCAGAAACTAACACAACATTGTAAAGCAATTATACTCCAATAAAGATGTTTAAAAAAATTAAAAAAAAATAAAAAGGATTTATTTCCATATCCTACTAATGTTTTGTTTTCCACCTGAAAATTTAACATAATTAAGATATGTCATTAAGATAATATATTACGATAGACAGTCAATTTGGTTACAAAGTAGAATTGCAAATATTGAGATGGGACACCTAACATGTTTACTGTCTTCTGGGATGCAAAGTGACAGAGCCTAAGAGAAAGAAAAATGATATCATAAAAGAAACAAGAATTCTGAAAGAGAAGAATTACAAGCAGATTTCCTAGGGAAATAACCTCCTTTTAGCTGGAATCCATGGTATAGAACAGAGCTGGCCTCTCTGTGAGAGAACAGGACATTTCCCAAAGCACAGATGCTGAGCAGACATCCTGTAACCTCTGAGGATCACAGAGGTGGAGTGAAATGTTCTAAGAATACCATCAACTGTTTGCAAGTTCCTGTGGGTGTGGGAGTTCCTCTGCCTTGTGCTGGGGAGAGGAATCTTTATGCTCATTAGCTTCTCAACGGAGTCTGTGATCGCACAAAAGTTCAACCACCCTAGAGTGGTCTCAGAAGAAAAGGACCTGAATCTCCAGAGGTCTAGCGACATTTCTTTTTCTAAATTTTAACCAATATTGCACTTTCATACAAAATTTTGTACTGGTGAAGCTGTGTTATTTAAATAGATGCCCACAAGGCCCGGATCTGCCCTTGCTACCGCACATCATGAATATCCCCGTGGGAGGCGCAGCGCTACGTTTCACACACTAGGTAACAGCAGAGCCGTTTCCTCTGGAACACCTACACCTAGCGAATCGTGAATGACTTGGTCATGCTAATGCAACGGAACAGGACAACACAGAAGAACAAAATGAAACAAAGGTTAGAGTCATATTTTTAGGAGACGTTACTTCCGATCCAAATCTTTTCTGCCCATTCTCTGGGTTATAGAACATGAGTAGAACTTTTAGGATGTGGACCTGGTATGATGATTGTAATATTTTGGAAAGGTGGACTCTGGCCTTGTAGGGGAACACTGGACATGTAAGAGGACACTGGCAAAGTGATCAGTTAGAAGACCATGGTGGTGGAACAGGTAGAACTGATAGAGGCCTTGTGGGGTTGGAAGGGAAAAAATGAGAAGAGAAGGAAGGAGGGAAGCGTTTGAGAAATGTTGCAAAAAATGGCATGATAGTATTGAGTGATTGGTTAGATGTGGCCAAGGGAAAAGAAAAAATTCAAATCAGAGGCTCCCCCGATGCACCTGTGTAACTGATGGATAAAGTGCCTTATACATAGTATGGTTATGGGTATACAACATGCATATAGTTTCAAAAGTTGTATAAAATACAGTTTTGGGGGGTTTTATTTTGTATTTTTTTTTTTTTTTTTTTTTTTTTTGCGGTACGCGGGCCTCTCACTGTTGTGGCCTCTCCCGTTGCGGAGCACAGGCTCCGGACGCGCAGGCTCAGCGGCCATGGCTCACGGGCCCAGCCGCTCCGCAGCATGTGGGATCCTCCCGGACCAGGGCACGAACCCGTATCCCCTGCATTGGCAGGCGGACTTTCAACCACTGCACCACCAGGGAAGCCCTATTTTGTATTTTTGTATATAGTTTTTGTTTTACCAACAAACCCTCTCTAGGCATCATTCTATTAACTTTTGTTGACCATAATATTTCAGAGGTAAATTATCTTAAAAATTTCAAAATTATGTATACATTTTTTCCAACATCTCTCTAATGGGGCTAGAAAGGTTGTCTCTCAAAAGTTGTGTTCCAGTCAATAGTGTTTAAATGCAAATAATATATTTTTCCTGTCTCCAAAGCAATAAACCATGTTCTATTCTAGTGAGATAGGCAAAGTAAAAGCATCATTATTGATTCTGTACTTCTGAGACCAATCAAAACATGTGTCAATCAATCTGCAGGCTTGTCTGGACCCTCATCCAAGTATTAGGTAATGTATTAGTCATCTATCATTGCCCACAAATTATCCTCAAACTTCACACCTTAAAATGGCAAACGTTTTTAACCTCACAGTTTCTATTGGTCAGAAACTGATCATGGCTTAGCTATGCCTCCAGCTCAAGGCATCTCATTTCTAGCACTGCCAGATAAAATGCAGATTAAATTTGAATGTTGGATGAACAACAAATAAGTTCTTAGTATAAGTGTGCCAAACATTGCATGGGACATAATTATACTAAAAAAATTATCGTTGTTTACCTGAAATTCTGATTTATCAGAGCATCTTGTATTTTTATCTGCCAGATCTGAACACATTACCCATGAGATTACAGTGAAGTGTTGGCTGGGTCTACTGTGTCTCAAGACTCAGCTGAGGCTGAAAGAGCCCCTTCTGAGCTCACCTATGTGGTGGTTGGTGGGCTTCAGTGTCTTGTGAGCTGAGGTCCTCACTTCTTTGGGAGCTGTTGAACAGAGGGTCTTAGTTTCTGGCCACACCACATGGGCCCCTCCATAGGGCTGCTCACAACGTATGGTCTTGCTTTTCCCAGTGTGAGATCCAAGAGATGGTTCAAATGGGAGCCACTGCCTGTTCTATCTAAATCTCGTAAGTGACAGCCCATTCTTTCTGTCATATTCTACTCATTAGAAAGAAGTCAGTAAATCCAGCTCACATCCAGGGGAGGGGGCTAAAGAAGGGTATGAATACTAAGAAGCAGGGATCAATGGAGACATCATGGAAGCAGCCTACCATGGGCGTATTCCCAATAAGTTAAATTTTCTAAGCTCAGAACAACATTGAAACACACAGCTCACATTTTTCCTTGGGTTATTCCTCTCTCCCCTCAAAACATGTCCAAAATAAGAAATAATAGGCTACATGACCATAATGGATTTAGCACATAATCAGCTAAGTGCATTTTGTAGAATTAATCATAAAGAATAGCAAAAACAAATGACATTGAAACTCATACACATGAATTCTGGATCTAATAAAAGTTATTTTAAGGCTACCTTTCTATAGGCCTAGTTCAACATAGAGAGATTTTTTACATGCCTCCCCTTTTGATGAGTGTTAAGAAAACCAACATACTCCATTCCATCTTGGTATAGGTTATGACAGAAAATTAAACTTTTTTTCCAAACTGCATCAAGAGATAAATACATCATTTATAAAATAAAAAGTCTAAAATCAGGGCTTCCCTGGTGGCGCAGTGGTTAAGAATCTGCCTGCCAATGCAGGGGACACGGATTCGAGCCCTGGTCTGGGCAGATCCCACATGCCGCGGAGCAACTAAGCCCGTGAGCCACAACTACTGAGCCTGCGCGTCTGGAGCCTGTGCTCTGGAACAAGAGAGGCCACGATAGTGAGAGGCCCGCGCACTGCGATGAAGAGTGGCCCCCGCTTGCCACAACTAAAGAAAGTCCTTGCACAGAAACAAAGACCCAACACAGCAAAAATAAATTAATTGATTAATAAACTCCTACCCCCAACATTAAAAAAAAGTCTAAAATTATGCATTTATCTTTAAAATTAAAAGCATTCTAGGGCTTCCCTGGTGGCGCAGTGGTTGAGAATCTGCCTGCCAATGCAGGGGACACGGGTTCGAGCCCTGGTCTGGGAAGATCCCACGTGCCGCGGAGCAACTAAGCCCGTGAGCCACAACTACTGAGCTTGCGCGTCTGGAGCCTATGCTCCGCAATAAGAGAGGCCGTGACGGTGAGAGGCCCGCGCACCGAGATGAAGAGTGGCCCCCGCTTGCCGCAACTGGAGAGAGCCCACGCACAGAAACGAAGACCCAACACAGCCAAAAATTAATTAATTAATTTAAAAAAATTAAAAGCATTCTATAATCTGAAAGCCATCTTTTAACTTAGCTAATCATAAATATAAGAATTTTAATTCCTAACAATTTTTTCTAAAAATGTTGATTCTGTATTGATGACCCTAACAAGTATATTTTAATCAAAAAACAATAAAGGAAGAGAAACTGTAAAAGAAAATTCTTCAAGAAACATTTCAAAATTAAATTATTTTTCTCCTAAATAAGTTATGCAAGATACAGAACATTGCATTCAATTTGTAGTTTTTCACTGGGTTCTAGGAAATTATGTGAACTTTCTGGTAATTAGATAATTGTTTTCTTCTGCTGTGATTTGGAAATAAGGGAGAGTGGGTATCAGCCAGAAAACTTCCAATTTATTTCTTTAAAATTACAGAGGTATTTTTTCCTTCATGTCTTAGAGGCATTTTGAGTGCTGTCATTAAAAGATGCCTTAATTATTTGTGCCAGTCTCTTTCTTTACACAAATAATTATCCTTGTTATTAATATAGCTATAATTTCGGTTAGCAAATACCATACCACTTTAAGAGTTAGATAACAGGTATTATTCTTAGCTTTGCCTCAGTTTCCTTCTCTCAGGAAAGGAAGAATGACAAGTTCATCTCTACTTTAGGCAGTTTCCTCTAAAAACTCAATTACCCAGAAGGGCAGCTTTCTGTTCCTTCCCTTGGTCAAGACTGAGCTGTTCCAAGTTATCTACAGGCCAAGAAGAGCCATTATCAGTATCTAAATGTGGGTCTTGACTGTCAGGTTCTCATTAGCATGGTGCTGGCAAATGGCTACTTGAAGTCACTCATCCCAGTAATGAAATTGGCTTTTAAAGCCAGTGCCTAAAAGATGGAACCATGTTTCCTGTTTCCAGCTCTCTCTTTCTCTGTGTCCCCAGCCTCTGTTTTGGTCCCCAGCCACATACTATCCATCAATTCCTGGCATTTCTTCTACTCACCTGTTGCTTAACAAAGCATCAGTGAGAGAACTGGTGGGAATGATTCAAAACTTATAAACATAAAATCAAAATGGCTTTAAAGGAACAAGCAAGCTGGGCAGTGGGTAAGGGTTGGACGTAACTCTGTCCCACGCCATCCTCATGCAGCCCTCCCATCAGTCCCTTAAGGAGACGTTGTTGGTCCCATGCTCAGTGTGTGAAATTTTTACTGTATATTTTGACTTTCTCTGTGCCTTTTGACTTTGCCGATTTAATAATTGAAGGGAAAAACTGGCCCAAAGCAGCCAAAGTGTTTCCATTGTATACCATGATTTACAGGTAAGAACAACAGTTTTTACAAAGTGTTTAAAAATGTGTCACAAAATATTGGTCACCCAGTTAATTGCTGGTCACATTAATGATCAACTCGCCATTCAGGCACACTCACGATTTTGAGAGAATTCAGTAGAGGGAGAGTCGGTCACTAGCTGGATTGTTTTATATGTTTTTTAGCCCCATGCATACTCAGAATAGATCTGGACTCACTGTTGATCTCTGCCTTTCCTAAACTCCTGGTCTAATGTTCTGTTTATCATCTGCCAAAGCAGGACTTTTAAAAAATGAAAGTCACTCCTAATAAGTCCATGTTATTTGATATTTGTGCAGCCAATTAATAAAGAAGATAATATAAGACAGCACACAGTAAACTCCCTGGAATCAGGGATTATGTGGGTTTTCTCCGCCTCTTTCTCTACCACGCTCCTGCCATACTCTCTGACACTCAATAGCACCACCAATGTGATGAATAAATGAACAAACGAGTAAGTGAGTTCACAATCTAAGAGCTTAGAGCAAAAAAGCATGCCATGCATTCTGACCAGATTGGTTAATTTTTGATGCCCAATAAAGTAGTCTGTTTATGGAAAGTGAAACCAATTACCAGCTAATTGTAAGACACGAGTTTTTTGGTTGGTTTGTTTGTTTTAAATAATCTGATAATGCTAGTACTTTTACCTGATCCTATTAAGCTACAAATGACTGGCTATGAAGCAGGAGACAATTAGCTTTTGAACATTTTGAATAATGTTTTCCACTGTACATCGGAATTTGCTATCTGCTTTAAAGCTTATGCTAAACTCCTCATGTTATGCAAAGTTCTCCTTTCCACATTGCCGCAAGGCTGCTAGAGCAAGTCAGGAAATAATGCTGATTGGATTCAAGGTAATTGAATGTCACCTATCCTCAGCGGTTTACCTGCTTATTTGTTTTTGCAGGACATTTTTCTACAAGTCATCTTCACTCTCTCGCCTCCCGATTTCTACGTCAGCCTCTAACTCAATTGAGATCAAGGCCATCTTAATTTGAGCTGTCTCAATTTTCTTCCTTTTTTTCTCAAAACGGTCATCTACTTTCTACTTCCCCAGACATGAGGAATAAATGGCTGCCCCATTCCTCCACCCTTTGTAACCTAAAATCCTCCAGAGATGCTCTTGAAATCTCCTCTTCCCAGACCTTGCACCATCAATTATCCTGTTATCTCTCTGTCTTTAATCTGTCCATCTCTACCCACTCAACTCTGCCTACAAAATGCTTCCTTGTTCTAAAAAGCCGGACCCTCAATCTTGAGTCTTTGCTGCATGCAGTCTTATCTCTTTCCCCTTTTTTATCATCAGTCTCCACAATCTCCACTTGCTACCTTCATTTCCTCTCCACCGGCTCAATAATGACTTGCAGTCGACGCCTACAATTTAATAGAAGTAACTGCTTCCCAAGTCCAACAGTTACCTTCTAAATGCCAATTAAGATTGCAGTTTCTCTATAAAAATAGAACTACCATACCACCCAGCAATCCCACTACTGGGCATATACCCGGAGAAAACCATAATTCAAAAAGAGTCATGTACCACAATGTTCATTGCAGCTCTGTCTACAATAGCCAGGACATGGAAGCAACCTAAGTGTCCATTGACAGATGAATGAATAAAGAAGATGTGGCACATATATACAATGGAATATTACTCAGCCATAAAAAGAAATGAAATTGAGTTATTTGTAGTGAGGTGGATGGACCTAGAGTCTGTCATACAGAGTGAAGTCAGAAAGAGAAAAACAAATACCATATGCTAACACATATATATGGAATCTAAAAAAAAAAAAAAATTGGCTCTGAAGAAACTAGGGGCAGGACAGGAATAAAGAAGCAGATGTAGAGAATGGACCTGAGGACACGGGGAGGGGGAAGGGTAAGCTGGGACGAAGTGAGAGAGTGGCATGGACATATATCCACTCCCAAATGTAAAATAGCTAGCTAGTGGGAAGCAGCCGCATAGCACAGGGAGATCATCTGGGTGCTTTGTGACCACCTAGAGGGGTGGGATAGGGAGGGTGGGAGGGAGACGCAAGAGGGAGGAGATATGGGGACATATGTATATGTACAGCTGATTCACTTTGTTATAAAGCAGAAACTAACACACCATTGTAAAGCAATTATACTCCAATAGAGATGTTAAGAAAAGAAAAAGATGGCGGTTTCTCAATTCTTATTTTGCTGTGTTCTGTAGCACCTCCACTAGTTTAGCCCTCTATACATTTTCCATTCTTCATCAGACTGAATATTACATGATCAATATTGCACTTTATGCCTCTGAACCTTGGAATTCTCCCACTGACAACTTCCAACTGTTAAATTTCCCTCTTTACCACGTAAGGTCCAGCTCAAATGCTTTTATTTCTATGAAAATGATCTCTTACTACTCTGAAAGTTCAAGGCTCTTCTTTGTATGTGTCTTTAAAAACTTCAATTATGTTACTAGTTACTTGTGTAAATGCTACGCCTCACTTATATAGTAAACTGAATGAGGGCTGGTAAGCTTTATATCTTTTTTATCTTTGCACCGATAGTATGATAATTGGGGTTCCATCAATCACCCAGGAGTGCCCCATGCTGAACCATGAAGATGTTACTGGCTTACTGACTGAATGAATGATACATGCAAACATTCGTTGACTGATTAACTTCCAGAATATAATCACAGAAGGTACAACCAGAATGTAAGCTACAGTTTAAATGCCTTTATGTGTGATGGCAAACTATTTTTAACTTAAAATTTGTTCAGAGTAGCTCCAGTGTGCCTTTGTTTTGATACAAACTGAAGAAACATAAGAGACTTTATACTCTGAATTGCCACCTTTACGTAAATTGTGGCTATCTAGATCAAACACTAAAAAATAAATAAGTAAATAAAAGCAATCTGTATGCTTGTCTTTTTGGTGCTTGAATTCGTGCACCAAACCAAACTAGAAAGTCTCACAACTAAAACTATGCCCCCAGTTTTTCTAATTGGCTAAGAGAAGGCATTCGTCAGAAACAGTATTGTAGTTCTTTGTGTCTGACAGTTTGGCAGAGCTTTAAATTTGCTTAATTAATTTAATATTTGCTATGAAATGTTCTATGATGCATATCCCTCTTTTTATATCCTTTTACATATGCAAATATAAAGATATATATCTATCTAGGGGCTGTACCCCTACAAATACTCATTGGTGACTAATTTAATTTATTCCAAAAACACCTACTGATTGCCTGCTGCATGCAAGGTACAGTGGGGTGCTTTGGGGATATAAAGATAAATTAGACAGAAATCCGGCTCCTCAGGGACTCGTAATATAATAGGGAACATAGAAATATACACAAATAACTGGGGTACAAGGTCAACAGTGATATGTCCCATAAGAATATTACATTACAGATGAAATACCATGAGAGTCCTCGAAATAAGGGATGTTCTCTCCCCAGCAGGAAAGGCACCACGGAAAATGCAGAACGTAAGCTGATCCTTTATCAAGTGGTATAAGTTGGACATAGGAGGAATATATTTCAATTAGAGGAGATAAAATGAGAAAAGAAGGATATTTCACTCTCTATGGTCCTCTGCTATAAGCCTGATGATGCAGAAAGAGACAGAACCCAGATAGACAGCAAGGATTGATGGAAGTGAGAGGAACTGAACACTCGAGTGGTGGTGAGACATCCCTCCCAGCCTGCCTGTATGAAGCAGTGGGTCCACAGTCCCGACCTCTTCTAATCCACAGGCTCTCCCTCTGCACTGACGCATTGTCAGCTGGGGGGCAGCCCCTCAATGGAAGACCGGGGAGGAATCGGGAAAGTGCAATCTCAGTTGTGATCTTATCTGGTGTACTACAGACCTGACACTGGCGGTTTGAGCAGCCCTGTCTGAACTCCAAGTTGCCATCATTAACACCAATATCCCATCCCAGACAAACCTTTTGAGGTCAGGCTGAAATCACATGGGAAACAAGGGAGTGTCTGATCCTAGCTGTTACTGAGTGCCTGCTACCAAAGCCAAAGTGCTCAGTGCTTTAAGTAAAATATATAATGCTGTCACCTACGTAAGGCTTGGCTTAGGGCTATAACAGAGAACGAATGGACTGGAAGAGGCAGAGCTGGTGAACTTGTCACTAGTCAGATACTTGATTCGGCAGCCAGCCTCCAAGGCCCCTAGTGATTCTGGCCTCTTGGTGTGGTCAGTGCCCTTGCATGAAAAGAAACCAGAGCGTTCTTTCTCTCTTTTGCTCTCCAGTTGGGCACAAAGGAGAGGTTATGTGAACCCTGAGAAAGAGCACTGCCTACAAGCCAAGAGAAGAGGCTGGGGAATAAAACCTACCTTTTTCTCACCTTGATCTTTGACTTGCCAGGCTCCAGAACGGTGAGAAATAAAATTGTGTTCAGTCACTCAGTCTATAGTATTTTTTATGGTAGCCCGAGATAACTAAGATAGTAACCAACTAGAAATTCTGGAGCTCAAAAGTACAATAACTGAAATGAAAAATAAAGAATCGGTAAGAGCTGTTAGTGATTAAAAACAAATGGTAACTGTAGTCTTCACTCCATCTCCTCTACCATTCATCAACATACACTGTTCAGAAAACTATTCTGGTACAAAAAGATTCTGACTTCATCAGTGGAACATTACAGAAAACACAACACCATCTAGAAATCAATCTGGGCCCCATTATTATGAGGGTGCTTGGTAAACACTTCTTAGTTCAGACTTTTCCCATTCTGAAGCGACCTACACAAATCATACACAATGCAAGCCAGTGTGTTGCTATATTTCTCGATAGTCGTCTTCAAAGTCTGGGCTGTTTTTATTTTGTTAGGGTCGCTCTGATACTCTGAATAGGTCAAATAAGTAGTAAGCAATTCAGGTTTCTTCCAGAATTCACAGGGCTCTTTTTGAAGAAAGGTTTGTTACATTGCATGGAATTCTGATGACCTAATATGAGATCTGTACACTAACCTAAATGATCTCCTGACATTTGCTTGAACTGTACACGGTCATTATTAACGAATTTAAGCTCCTGTGCGTTTTTGGTTCTGTGTTTTCACTGTGATACACAGATACCTCAAAAGACTTGATCCTTGACTTCTAGGTCTTTCTCTATTAATATCATATAATAAAATACCAAATATAAAACTTTAATAACTAACTCTGTGCTTTTATCATAAAATAATCCTGCCTAATCAAAATTCACGGCTGTCATTTCAACTGACCATACCTCACCTGACCAGTACATAGCATATTTAACAGCAGACTAGTCTTATGTCTTGGTAGGAAATATATATGACCTGAAAACAGTTTTTTAAATGTGTGAATAAAATAAAACAGTGGCACGGCTGACAGTCTCTCTTATTTCTGGTACAAGTTCTCTGTTAGCTATATTTTAAAGTTAAAACAATGACAAGCCCATCAGATAAGGCAAGAGGTTAGGTCAAAAAAACTCAAAGGTATTAAAAGACTATGTGAAATACAGACATGCCCTCATTCTCCTTAATGGTGCCTCATTAACTGTTAATAAATAAATTCTGCTGGTTTTATCTTCACCCCATTGCCACTGTCTCAAGACATTGCACTTTTTTCCCCTCTGTAATATCAAATACTTTTCCTCATTCCCTCTGATTACTGAGGCCTTTGTCCAGTGTTCCTGCACACCTTAGCGTAAATAATACTTCTGTTCCCATCACTCTCTGAATAACATACCATGATTTTTCCTCAAAATACTTATCACTGGGGCTTCCCTGGTGGCGCAGTGCTTGAGAGTCCGCCTGCCGATGCAGGAGACGCGGGTTCGTGCCCCGTTTCGGGAAGATCCCACATGTTGCGGAGCGGCTGGGCCCGTGAGCCATGGCGCCCCGCAAAAGCAAAAAAAAAAAAAAAAAAAAACTTATCACTGGCACTATATTACATACTTATGTATTTGCTGTTTATCTACTCACTGAACTACACGCTCCATGAAATACAAAAGTTCGTCCTGTTCACTGTTGAATCCTCATCACTTAGGACAGTACCTGGCACAAAACAGGTGCTCAACAATTACTCACTAAAAGAGGTGATAAGTTATTTCTTTTAAATATTCTATTTTTTTGTTCTTTTAATTTTGTAATGTAATACATTATCAAGGTGTACCATGGTATGCATTTATAACATATGCATGTTACGCTATACTATACTATATACGTATGTTCACACACACACATACACACACACCTATTGGGGAGGTGTGTTCAAAACTGTTTACTGATGGTTTAGAGTTCAATGAATTAGAGGATAATCAGATCCAAATCTGCTGATCCTTTCAGGGCATGTGGACATCTGAGTGCACACATGCAAACCCATCAGTCTCCATCTGCACTCATCCAGCTGAGAGCCATTTGGAAAGAAAACGAGCTATTTCCTGGATGAATTCGTCACCAACTCTCTACCAGAATAGCTTGGAATATAGATGTTTCAATGACTAAAAGAACATTAAAAAATATGGTCATTCCTATGAGTCACAAAGTGTAAGTGAAGAGATGAATTCAAAGAATAAATGAATTCAAAAGACAAGCCATTCCCTAGGACCAGCAGTAACAGTAACGAGCCTTTTCAAGTGTGGGAAAGTGTTGACTGATCCTTTTCAGGAACTTCCAGGAGAACAAGGGTGGCAGGTAACAGGATACCGGCATCTCCGTGTTCTGATAGGATATTGGTAGAATTATCCTATATTCAGAGGATGCTTGGACTTCAGTAGACTTCACTGGTAAAATTTATTAAGTTTTTGAATTTGCTAAGTATCTTCTACCTCAGAAACCTCACCCTCTCACTCTCCCGAAGAGGCAGGAAACTGTAATACATATTGCTACAAATTACGGTGAATGATTTCATATCAGGAAACTTATTTTAGTGATTTAAGGAACCCATGTAATTCCCTCCTCCCTTAAAAAATAGGGATAAAAGGGAAGAAAAGGTACTTCTTGAATGAACATTATTTTTCAGAAAGAACTTACTGCAATTTAGAAAAACAAATTGATATTGAGACATACCTTTATGTGCTACTTAAATGTATCATCTATAGCTTGGTATAGGCTGGCACAGATTTCTGAGCTTAACTTCAAATTCGTATCTCATTGAATTAAAGAAAAAATAGTGCCACACTGAACTGACACACTCAGAAAACAAGTAATTAATTCAAGGAGTAGAGGGTCCTGGAGTCCTCACTGGAGACTGTGAGGCAATTTCAGGAAAAAAGGCTGTTTCTCACTCTTAGCTGATTAAGGCTGACTCTTAACTAACTATACTGTATTCTACCATTCGTCTCTGCTTAGATACACTACCTAGGATGCCATGTTTTATAGTTCCATTATGCTTAATAACTAGTTCAAATTGCAATCAAATATGTGAAATCCTCTTCCCAAACGTGCATCTTTATTCTGGAAGCCAATTCCTTACCCATTTATAGGGATGTGAACAAAAAGGACAAATTATGCTCTGATTTAGTGTCTTCTAGGTGATGATTTCAGGCACTAAGTGATAATAAGAAGTAAAACTCCTTCCTTATGTGGCTTATACTGGTAATCTGAAGTTACCTCCAAAACGAAAGACTTAAAAAATTACTCAAACCTTGAGGTAGCTATAAATTATTTTTCATGAAAATATTTTTCAAAGCAATGTTTTCTCTCAAAATATTTCAGACATTTTCCTTTAACAATGAGTACCTATGCTAAATTGATTTAATTTCCAAGTAGAAAACAGTCGTGAAACATTTTAACTTCGTACATAATTCGGGAAGTAAAGATACTGAAATTTCAATGAGACGTAGTATCTCACCACAGCTACCCTTTGAACAGTGTGCATCGGCTTTGTATTTTATGCTGTTCCACAACAAACCAAAGGCTACAAAAAACTTTCCAGGCCTCCTTCCCAGCTTCTCACTCACTAGGATTTGACTGGTCGCCATCCTAGCCATCAGCAAAGGCTACAGGAAGAAAAAACTCAACTTTACACATCCAGTAGTAATTAATACGGTAATTAACACTGAGTCATCCTTATTTAGGCCGCATTTAGTGTTCCCTTGGATTCTTCTGACAAATGTAAATTCCTGGGCCAGGCCCTCAGAATTTCTGGAGTGGAGCCAGGAATACGCATTTGTAAGACACACCCGAGGTTGTTTGGAGAAATAGGCTTCAGGGGAGACAAACTGAACAGAACCAGAAAATATAAAGCGTCTTGTTGGAAATAAAGTCTTCATTTAAAGACTAGGAAAAATATATTATTATATAAATATATAAGTATATTATTTTTTATAAAAATAAGCACTGATATTTTATGGCATAAGAAGCAAGTTTAGCAAACATTTAAAAGAGGAAACAAGAGGATTTAAACTCCTCTTAGACCATTTTAGCTACACACCTCGATGCCAAGAGAACCTCTTTAGATTTGTTTTACTGAGAGGTAAACTCAGCAGATGTTTGGAACGCATTCTCATGGTGTCTGCAGATGGCTACTCAGTTGTACATGCTGCCCGGCTAAATTCTACTGTGAATCTCACCCCACCAGGGACCGTCTAGTCACAGAACATAAGGGAGGAGGGGGCAAGAAAAGTCTCCCTGGGGATGCTACAAATAGGAGAGCTAGTTGGATCCCTATCACTGTTTCTTTCTTTTGGACATTCATTATTTTATTTAATCTGTATACTCTTTGAAGGGTAGTGCTGTTTTTTCCATTCTCTATGGACAAACTGAACTTTGTTGTACGTAATTTGCCCATGGTCACACAGTTACAAAACAGCAGATCCAACATTCAAACTTAGACCTTTATCACATAGTGTCTGTGAAACTTCGGAGAAGCTACTTAATGATAATAAAAATAACAAGAAAAATAATTCAAAATTTATTGGAAAACCCATTCATTTCACAAATATTTATTTACTGCCTAACACGTGCCAGGTAATCTTCTGAACACTTTCCATGTCCTAACTCATAGGATCCTCAGTGATGCTATCAGGGTGGTACTATTATCATCCCATTCTAAAGATGTAGAAACTGAGGCAATGTGAGATCAAGACCTGTGTGTGCTTGGCTTCGAAACAGAAGCATCAGATTACTTTGATTTTGAACTAAACTATTGGTTTTTGAAATTAAATTTTATTATTTTTAGAACCAAACCCTACGGACATAAAGTTCACCTCATCTGTCAAGATCTGATTATTTAACAGTTTCTCTAAAGCGTTCACAAAAAGTACTGGTTATCTCAGTTCCCTTGAAAGCTGGTGTTTTGAACTGTCAATGCAAACTCTGAAATGAACTTTGATTGAATTCCTCTGAAATGCAAGAGCTTAAAGAACTAAAGAAAAAAGCTTGCCAAAGTACATTCTGAAAGTTGTTAAGCAAGAAACAGGGAACATTCAAAACATTTTTTTAAAAAAAACAAACCATTGCCAATTCGGCTGTATTTCCAATTACATGTACGTCTCCTTATCTAATTTAATAAGATGTGAATCAATGAAAAAACAAAAAATGTGCACAATATCATCAAATTAATAGCAGTCCCGCAAACTGTATATTCTCTGCCAAAAAGAAAACCCCAACTCTGCCAAACAAGTACTTGTCCTGCATCCAATTCATTTTCAGTTGTAATCCTTTATAGTGTTTATTTTCTTGTAATGTATCAGAAGAGTAAGTGGAAGATACACTACCTGGTACTATTAAGAAATAGCTACAGTTAAATTTGCTCATTGCTGATTTTTGTGGGGCTACCTTTTAATAGAATATCTAGTGAATATCAGTGAAACCAAAAATCTGTGAAAGTTTAATCTGCTGCCTCAAGGTTGATCAGGAGGGAAGAAGAAAGATGAAGGGTATCTTGGAAACTGGTGTTGCCCCTGAAAAATCATTTCATTAAAGCTCTTACTTCAAGCTGTTGGTTTCAGCTCCATGGAGGAAGCTTTTAAGAGAAAGTATGTCACTCTCAATTGACAGACAATGGATATCAGCTGATACCCAGGTTTCATTATTTTAACAAATATTTACTAAGGGATGACACTAGTCAGGCCATCTTCAGGTCATAGCAGTTTACAAACGTCAGGGGACACGGAACATTGGCAGGCAAAAAAGTGAGTAAAACTATAATCTTAGGGAGTATCAAGAGCTGATCAAGAAGAGGCAATGTGACGATGGGGGTCCTTAGAGCCGGGGCCCTGCTCCGACGCCCGGGAGGACCCACCTACCTACACAAACGATGGGGAGGGCAGATGTCACCTTAAGTTAGCATTCAAGCAAAAGTTGTCTGGAAAAAGGTCAGAAAATAAATGTCGCATTATTAGTCACCACATGGACCCACGTTGCCCAGAGTACTGTTTTTTTTTCATTGATGAATAGAGCTGTAATTAATAGAGAAAATACAAATGAAATTCACGTTGGATTTCCCTGAACTACTCATTCTGCATAAAGGGCCTCTCCTGAAGGCTTTTATTGTGAATCTCCTTCTGGGCTCTATTATTATAACTGTTGCTTTTTTTCCCCTTTCTCACTACATGGGGGGCTCTCTGGGGAAAAGAATCGTGTCTTTTCATTGGTTTTTCCTCCAGTGTTGAGGACCAAGTAAGAGTGTTTGCTGAATCTATTAATGACCACTTCGATAATGAAAATAGTGCTTTTCTCATTTTACCAGTAAAATAATTGCAATCTTATGCAATTCATTTACCCGAGTCTCACTGCTTTCCCTCTAAAATGAAGTGTATCACTGAAATTACCTCTGTATCTAAAACTTATAGAGATGGATAGCTGACCTCAGGAATGTTAAAAGGAGGGGGACAACTTTACCTTTACATTTTACTCAAAAAGGCAGCCAGTAATTTTCAAAAGGCTGGATTTCAGAAAATGTAACTTACAGGAAGAAAGGCTCTCAGACTCTTCTGGAAAAATGCATGACTGACAGAATAACTGATGAAAAATTGAGAGCAGTTCCAGCCTGGCAGATATAATTCTAACTTGAGTTAAACTCATTTACTGCATCATTTCCTACCTTAATAATGAGGCTTACTTTTAATATTTTAATGAAAACTTTTAAAGTTATTGAACAGATGGCAACATGGAGCTGACTTAATGAATTATGGTTGAACAGAATACAGCAACATGGATGTGAACTGTGCATACATTAGGAGCAAAATAAGAAACAGGGCACATTTATAAATATTTCCATGGATCCACACAGGTCAAATAATGTTCTCCAATTCTATGAGGAATTTTTGCAGAACCAAAGGGAGCACTTATTACAGTAAAAGCCATCTGCTCTCCACTGAAATATGTCCCAAACGGTAGTCAAAATCTTTCTATATTTATGCACTGAAACTTGGGCAAGTGTGATAGATCAGGTTTGAATTATAATGAGTCAAGAAACATAAATTAGATACAGGTATACACACACACATATTCAAACGCACCACACATAGACATATTTTTCCTTTGAAAGAACTTTATACTCATACAAATAATTACAAAAATAGTACAAGAGGGCTTCCCTGGTGGCGCAGTGGTTGAGAGTCCGCCTGCCGATGCAGGGGACACGGGTTCGGGCCCCGGTCCGGAAAGATCCCACATGCCGTGGAGCGACTAGGCCCGTGAGCCATGGCCGCTGAGCCTGCGCGTCCATAGTACAAGAGCTTTCCCATATGCTATTCACCCAGCTTTCCTTAATGAGAGAGTCTTACATAACTATAGCACGATTCTCAGAACCAAGTAATTAACTTTGTATGATACTCTTAAATAAATATTAGAGTTCATTTGAATTTTACCAGGATTTTTCCTGTCTTCCTTTTCCTGCTTTAGATGCAATCCACGGTCCCACATTAATTGCTGGCTCTTCTTATTCTCCTTCAACATGTGATAGTTCCTGTCCTTTGTCATTTTTCATGATCCTGACACTTTTGATGAATACTGGTCAGTTATTTTGTAGAATGTCTCTCATTTTGGGTTTGCCTGATATTTTCTCATGCTTAGACTGATGTTGGAAAAGATGACCACAAAAGTGTTGCTATGCTCAATGTTTCAGGCTCCTTTGTATTTCGTCCGCCCCAAACTGAGACTCAGCCATTTCTCCAAAGAGCCCTGGTTCCTCTTCTTAGAGAAGGGTATTTAGAAAAAGACTACAATTAAGAATTGTAAATATGAGAATTTACATTTAAAAGCAACATATTTACCAAACCCCTTTAAAACAAAATTTCTCTCAAATTAGATACCAACTGTGCTTTGAGTTAATATTAAATTAATTAAATTTATTTAATATAAGTATATTATTAGTATTTGAGAATCAAGGGAGTTTTACATCTAGATCAATATATAATGGAAGTCTCAGACTGAGCCTAAAAGATTTATGCATATCAGGCAGATCAGACAAACTGATGTGAGCCCCACACTGAAATGAAGTTTCATTGGGACTGGAAAGATTTCAGGGGAAATGATTTATACACCACAGGAGTTTAGACAGAACCAAGTGTGTGTATGTGTGGGCGGGGTGGAGAAGCAGAGGAAAGACTAAAGACTTTTATTTGCTGAGAGTCTACAGGGAGCACAGTAACTGCAGTGCCTTGAATTTGCACTGTACTTTTTTTTTTTTTTTTGCGGTATGCGGGCTTCTCACTGTTGTGGCCTCTCCCGTTGCGGAGCACAGGCTCCGGACGCGCAGGCTCAGCGGCCATGGCTCACGGGCCCAGCCGCTCCGCGGCACGTGGGATCTTCCCGGACCGGGGCACGAACCCGCGTCCCCTGCATCGGCAGGCGGACTCTCAACCACTGCGCCACCAGGGAAGCCCTGCACTGTACTTTAAAAGAACTTTGTGTTCAGAATGTTGGACACATGTTATCTCAATTGGTGGGGACAACAACCCTGAGAATTAACAAAGAAAAAGTGAAAATGCCCATTTTATAGGTGAAGAAACTGCAGCTTAAGAGGTTTCGTGGTATCTACTATAAATGTTTAAAATGTGGATCCAAGACTAGAGTTCTTATTTTCTCATTTCTAGTCCGTTGCTCCTTAAAAACCTTGAACAATAATTATGCTTAAGAGCAGGAGAAAATCCAATTAAAGAAGACAGAGTGCAGTGAGAAAGGAGACCCACAAGGTTCTGGCAAACCAAGGGAACCGGGTGTCAAGAGACAGCGGTGATGAGAATGTCAATTGCCAGAGAGGGGTCTGGGTTTCGTCAGCTTTGTAGCCCTATGCAAAATGTTCTCTAGCACTTATCACTGTGGCTATTATTCCATGAATGCATTAAAGACCATTAGTTAATTATGAGTGCAGGCTAACTCCTGGAAAATAAATACAGAAGTCTTCCAAGGGCTCACTGGAGCCCTTTTCTGAATACACACAATAACAAGAACTCCGAAGAGGTCCTTCAGCATACACGATGTTAATAAGCTATTAAAAGAAATGCGATCAGTAGTTTTCAAACTAATAGTTGGTTGAACAAAACAACACTCTCATTCAATCCTATGCCCACTACTCCAAAGTCAGAGCCTTACACTCAGCAGTTAGCTGGTCATAAGTCAGCAAATCATACCACCTCTTATTGTCAAGTTACAAACACTTACTGTGTCTGTAATGTGTCCAGCACTTTGCTTTAGGGACCAAAAAGAAGCATAAAGAATTTTTTTCTTTACTATATTTAGGTTGATTATATTAAGAAAAACAACATAACAAATCATAAAATCTCATATTTATCTGCTCTTTATTTAGAAAGAACTTCAGAGTATCAATTGTTTGGGTATAAAAATGAAATTAAAATTCTGATTGCCAATAGATTTCTAAAACGAACGACATTATTATATCCACATCCTTCATTTATTTATTATCCAAATGCTAATTTTATTTTGGGGGGTTAAGTTTAAAACTTTCCAAGTCTTTTAAGTTTTGCCCTTCTTATGCTTTCGATGTTGTGGTGAGAGGACAAAGCATGTGTCCATGAAAAATGACAACTCTAAAAAAAAAAAAAGGGCTTCCCTGGTGGCGCAGTGGTTGAGAGTCCGCCTGCCGATGCAGGGGGCACAAATTCGTGCCCCGGTCCGGGAGGATCCCACATGCCGCAGAGCGGCTGGGCCCGTGAGCCACGGCCGCTGGGCCTGCGCGTCCGGAGCCTGTGCTCCACAATGGGAGGGGCCACGACAGTGAGAGGCCCGCGTACCGCAAAAAAAAAAAAAAAATTACAACTCTGACATAGTGAGGCTGGCAGAGAGGAGCCTGGATCCTTGATGATATCACTGAGCTACCAAACCAACCCACACGGTCGCCTAGAATACTTACACAGGAATGAAAAGGAATGAAGTTCCGATCCATGGAGCAGCATGGATGAAACTTACAGACTTCACACTGAGCAAAAGAAGCCAGACACAAAAGAATACATACCGCATATTTCCTTACATCCGCAATTCTAGAGAAAGCCAAAAATAATCAAAGGTGAATAACATAAGAAAAGTGGTTCCTTCTGAAGGATGGGGACTGACTGGGAAGTAATAAGAGGGAACATTTTGTAAGAGAACATTTTCTACACTGTGAAGAGGTATAGGCTACCCAGGCATACCCATTTGTCAAAATTGTACTGCTACAATGTATGTATGTTGTCTGTAATTTTTACCTTAAAAATGGTAAAAGCAGCAATAAATCAAGCAGGTGCATGGGGAGTGGGTGGAGGTATAGATGACGTGAGAATGACAGAATGCTGATTACTGCAGAAGTTGGGTGATGTGTGCATGGGGATTCATTAGTTCTATTCCTATTCTATTCTTATTCTATTCTGTTCTTATTGTATATGTTTAAAGTCTTCCAAAATTACAAATTAAAAAATTTAAAAGTATAAAATATTGTACAATTAAAAATGAAATAAATTTTTTAAATTATAAATTATAAGTGATCTGAAAGTAATTACTTGCGTCCCAAAGTCCTTTTTTTAAATTAACGTCTTTGAAAGTCAAGAAAAGCTACCAGACAGACCAAAAATAAACAAAAAACCCATGGTGTGACCTCTCACACTGACATAAGATCGATATTGGACCTTGGTTACAGAACCGAATCACAAAGCTATTCTCCATCTCCCTTCTGTAGCAAACATACACACTTGGGCACCATATAGCAACAGTGCACTCAAAGTCGAAGCCCACTGCCATGGCCACGGTTGTGTTTATGGTGACTTCTGGCAACGACTTTGTTACTTAGTATCAATGATGATTGGGTATCAGTGATGAAATCTGGCATTCCAATGATTTGCAAACACTCAATGGATGGATTATCATTTACAATTTGGGGGCTACAGGAAGAGGCTCTGATCATGATGTGTCAACAAAGCGACCACCACCACCACTGCCACAACAGCAATGAATGACATTTCATTTTTAGTCAAGGACTGATTAGAAAAACCTTCTCACCTGATAATATTACCATGAGAATTAAGAGCAACTTCTATTTAAAAGATACCAAGTCTTTGCAATGTTGACACCTGAAAGCCCTGGTGACATTTTTCCTAAATAAAATTAGGTGTTTTTCATATGTATGTCTATTTCCTTCCAAAGCATACATGCCCACTCCCCTGATCAAAGTCGTGTTACATCTGGAGTCTTAGTCGCTTCGATGGACAGAGTGCACACCTGTGATGAGGTGAGGCACCTCAGACCAGCTGTTCTCAACCTTTACTGCCGTTAGAATTACCAGGGAACTTAGCGATCCCAGTGCTCAGGCTGCACCCTGGGCACTGGGATCTCTAAGTAGTTAAAGCTCCAGGATCATCTCGATACGAAGTCAAGTCGGAGAACCAGTGGGGTGAGCTTCTGCTATACCTTGTGCCTCTTTTCCCCTTGATAGTAAGAAACAATGTTTTGTTTTCTACTCTCTTTGCCATGACAACTAAACTATTACCTCCGTTAAGAAGACGCATATTTCTTGGGACAGAGATGAGAGGACAGAGAGAGGAAGGGGTTTAATCCATTCAGCCGGGCACTGATGTGAACTGGGTGGAACACAGTCACTTGAAGGGAGAATCATTTTTCCTGATTAGTGTGATTGATTAAGTCGAATCATATTTACATGATACTTTTTTTTTTTTTTAATACAAGAAGAAATTGTTGGAGCTATAAAGGCAGACACTTAATTCGATGTCAGAAAATTAAGCCACTGAGTGGAATCAGCCTTGGAGCTCCCTCTGTTCTTTATCGTTCTCTGTATCGTTCTCTGTCTGTCAATGGTCTATATTCAGCCTTGAACAACTGAGGGAATTCGGTATCCTTAAACACAAATAGAATGGTTTTCTGTCTAACTGCCAAATAATGCTTATGAGACATTTAGAAGAGAGAAACCTTCATCCACTTTATACTAATGTTTTGAATGGACATAATAAACTTGCCGTGATTAATGAACATGGGCAGTTAATTCCTTAGGAGTGATATTTTAGACTGTAATCTATGATGCAATTTATAACTATCATTAATGATATTATGATTATCTTCTAAGGAGCAATTAATATTATGAAATATGTTACACCCTTAGTATAATACTAATGTATGTGTGGGGTGGATCTGTGGGTGGAGGACTTACCATTTGTATTGCTTATACCACTGTATTTCTACATTATTTCCTACCCAGGAAATCACAGGGAATCTCATTAGATTTCTGCATCACTTTTCCTCTGCTTTTTCCTCTTCTTTGTATCCCTGCTTTTATTCTTTTAATGTCCATAGTAATCACAACCAAATTTTGTTTTAAAACTGACAAATATTTGTAACAGTATGAAATACTACCAATAATTTCCCATGAATTACAAACAAAGAGACTCTCTAAGTTTCCAAAAGTTAGCGGGTACAGAACGTGAAATGATAATTTGAAGCAAAGGAAATACAAACACCCAGTCATCTACTGACAGAAAATATTCCCCCTCAATTGCTTTTAAAATCAATTCTCATGTTATCTTTACTCCTACAAAAATGCTACAAAAATAAACAAATGTATCCTAACAAGGTATTGGTGAAACCAGCACTCTCAGATGTTGTGGGTATGAGTTGTGAACTGGCATACTCTTTCAAAAGGTAATTTGAGGGCTTCCCCGGTGGCGCAGTGGTTGAGAGTCCGCCTGCCGATGCAGGGGACACGGGCTCGTGCCCTGGTCTGGGAAGATCCCACATGCCGCGGAGCGGCTGGGCCCCTGAGCCATGGCTGCTGAGCCTGCGCGTCCGGAGCCTGTGCTCCGCAACGGGAGAGGCCACAGCAGTGAGAGGGACGCGTACCGTAAAAAAAAAAAAAAAAAGTAATTTGAAATAAATATTAGGGAAATTTTAATGCTCATCCCTTCCACTAATTCTCCTTTTGGAAGTCTATCCTAAAACATCAATCTTAAATATAGAAAACATTTATTAACCAACATATTTATTGCAAAATGACTCATATATTAGCAAAGAAGTTACGTACTAGAACAGGGATGACCCATACGCTGTTTTACTCAAGCTAATATCCATTCACGGATGTTCATATCTCCCTTCTTTTCCCCTCCTTAGCCACCAGCCTCTTCAGACTTGAATTCCATCTTATCTGCCTATTTTTTAATCCCTATAAATCCTCTGAAGTACTGAACTTATTTGACTTCTAATTCAATTTAAGGCATTTAGGTTATAGACCAAGTGTGACTTGTCTGCCTATGTGTCCACCTTTTACAAGAGAACTTTTCCAATAAAAATCTATTTTCTTAACTCTCCTCTTTAACCAGGGAGTTATTTTTTTTTTTTATTTTTTTAATTTTTTCTTGCGTTATGCGGGCCTCTCACTGTTGTGGCCTCTCCCGTTGCGGAGCACAGGCTCCGGACGCGCAGGCTCAGCGGCCATGGCTCACGGGCCCAGCCGCTCCGCGGCATGTGGGATCCTCCCGGACCGGGGCACGAACCCGCGTCCCCTGCACCGGCAGGCGGACTCTCAAGCACTGCGCCACCAGGGAAGCCCAACCAGGGAGTTATTAATGGTGAGGGCATCAACCCATGTATTTTCATATCTGCCTGAGATCTTGTAGTTTCATCAAAATTGTTGATGAGTGAATAAGCAATACAATGACGAGCAAAAGAAACTCTTGTGTTTGGCGAATGCTTTCTCTGTTACACAGAAAAGGTTAAAAGCAACAGACTTGAAAAAAGTGGTTTCCAGAATGATGTCTTTCAACCTTTCTCATTTTCACCTCCCATTCATTGGCGTCCAGAGTTCCTGACTGTTTGAATTCTGCCCAGAAACATT
>NW_006791400.1:105877-135191 GCF_000442215.2 Lipotes vexillifer | reverse complement strand
ATTCCTGCTTTTAAATGCCGAAGAGCGTGACCACTATCAGTTTACGATTCTCATAATTCTGAGAGAAATCCTGAGGCAAAGAAGAGACACTGACGAGAGAAGGGAGAGCTTATTTGACTCAGGAAAGCTTGAGCTGACATATAACCAACTGGCATCACCCTGATAGGAGGTCAACACACAAGTCCACAGCAAGAACAGGTGCGAAAAGGTGAATTTGGAGAACATAGTCAATTATGAGGCAGCGTTGCTTAAATTTAATGCAGAGGCTGGTGCTTGGTAGAAAGGATTGGACTTTTTTTTTTTTGCTGTACACGGGCCTCTCACTGCTGTGGCCTCTCCCGTTGCGGAGCACAGGCTCCGGACGCGCAGGCTCAGCGGCCATGGCTCACGGGCCCAGCCGCTCCGCGGCACGTGGGATCTTCCCAGACCGGGGCACAAACCCGTGTCCCCTGCATCGGCAGGCAGACTCGCAACCACTGCGCCACCAGGGAAGCCCTGACCTATTTTTGTGTGGTCATTCCCAATTGTGAGTCTCATTTCACTTACCAGGGCACTGACTATAATATAATTGGAACAGCTAACATACTCCTCTTAAAAGCACATTGCTTGTTTAATGGATTTGGTCATCTTGTGGCTCAAATTTCAGCTTCATATTCATTGTGGTGCAGTGGTTCTGTTTTACAATTATATTCATTCTCTGAGTTTTACAGTAGAGAGGATTCCTTTGAAATAAACACTTATATCCATTTTATTTCTTCATTTTAAGAGCAGAGTACCTGACGGATTATCTCAAACATTCCAGATGTCAATTCCATATGGGTTTTGGAATTGACATGAGCTACCAGCAAGGGATGCAAATGCAAGACTAGGGTTTTGTGTGTGTGTGTGTGGTGCTGTGTGTGTGTGTGCGTGCACGCATGCTACTTTTTGTTTTGTTTTGTTTTTTGCTTTTAATGTCTTGGTACCTCAGTATCGATCAAGATGTGATTTCTCCTAAAACACTGAAAAAGGAGACAGATTTTCTTTTCTTCTTATCAGTGATGTTTCTTTATATCAAAGTATCATGATGAATTTCATTTAATCAAATTTAAAAGACAATGGTAGCTCTCCTGACATGAAAATAATGCTGAAATAACAGCAACAGCAAAACCCCTGATTTTCTTTTTATATTGAATTCTGTAACTATATCAAGCACCTTATCCTAAAACACAGTGAAATCGTCTGTGATTATTAAAGACCGTATATGAGTGAAAAGCCTGGTGAGAAATTAGAAAATGTGGCCTGAGGTGAATAAAGGTATCAGTCTGATAAGAAAGCAACTCTGAGGGAGCCAGATATCCTGAGTGACGTTCTTTTTTTTTTTCCTACGAAATGAGCTCGATCTTCAGCTGTTCCCATCTCCGCTATCAGTACTCTTTGTGTGTTACTTTTGCTTGAAAATATTTTCTCTATGGTGTAAGTGAAAAAAGAAGTGGTTAAAGAGGTCTAGAACAGAAAAATAAGTCCTGTTACCTCCCGGCATGCTTCTCTTAAAGATAAACATGTGTACCATCCAAGTTTAACTGTAATTGAAGTCGTATGTCAATTTTAAAAGAGCATACATATAGCTGATTCACTCTGTTGTACAGCAGAAGCTAGCACAACGTTGTAAAGCAATTATACTCCAATAAAGATGTTATTAAAAAATAAAATTGTGGGTTAAAAAGCAAAAAATTAAAAAATTTTAAAAAACTAAAAGAGCCACCTGAAAAGTAAAATGGTTGGTGCTGTTTCTCTAATCTAAAAACTGTCAGATCTTAAAACATATATTTCAGAACTTACGGACTTTCTAATTATTAAAACATCTGTTTTTGTGGTATTCATTAGGTTTACTGGCTTAGAAGTGAACACTGGCACATTAGTCAAAAAAGAGTTTTCTTAAGACTGAACTGTATTTAATTGTTCATTAAATTATAGAATAATTATGTGATAATCTCTGAGCAAATTCATCATAATTCAGTTCCCAAAAAGTGCTCAATAAAAACCTAAAAATAATTAACTGGCAGACTTCTGGTTTGAAGATGGCAACATTCAGACATTTCTAAAACTGCTTTCTGCACTTAGAAATCTTAAAATAACATCAAGGAGAATCAGAACAGAAATATCATCTTTTATGAAACCCAGAGACACCTAAATCCTGGGATCACAATCCATAAAAAAAGTGAAAGCCAATGGAGAAGTGGTCGCTGACCTAGTAAGAAATGGATTGCCCACGTTGGAGGATTAGCACAGAGAGCTCCGGACCCACTCCAAAATTCCTGTCCAATAAGAAATTATCCAGTTAGCTTTGTAAGTGTCTTGCTCCTAATCTCTCTCTCTCTCTCTCTCACACACACACACACGTACACATGTACACACGCACACACACAAAAGAATCACAAGATATTTGAGAATGTTTCTTACGTAAGAAAAATGAAACCAAAACAAACCGAAAGAGAAAACTTGGAAACGCCGTCATGATACAAAGAGCAGAAGAAAATACCAGTACTACAAAAAATTGTATTCTCATAGAAATAAGAGGAAAAAAACCTGCATTCACGACATACAAACTAAGTACTATGAATAGAAACTACAGAAAAAGACTTCTTTGAAATTTAAAATACAGTAGCTTGAATAGAACTATTAATAAAACAATAAAATTTAAAAATCTCCAGAAAATAACAGAGAAAAGAATAAAAGAAGAGAAATAGAGAAATGGCTGAGAGCAGCCTTAAGAACAGGTGCAAACAAGCATCCAATGAAAGGCCCCAAAATGCAGACGGTAGATAATAAGGGACAGGATTTTTTTTTCAACTATTTATGAGTAATACAAAAGTATTTTCAAGGTCTCATGAGTTTCCAGACTGAAAAGACTAATCATAAGCACAACCTAGATGAACTCTAAAACAAAAACAGAGCAATGAAAGAAGAAAGTGCAACTGCAAGTCACCAAGTACTCATCATTTACCAAGTCTGACAGTTTGGTAAATAACTCTTAAACCTGCTCACTTCCTCTTGAGCCCCATTGACTCTACCCCAATAAGGGCACCATCCTTCCTGTCCAAGAACACCATGACTGCCTTCTAATTAGGCTTCGGCCTCCAGCTGGCCTCCTGGAATCCACTTTCCACCTGATGGTCTGAATAACCTTCTACAAATGCAAAGCCTTTCATCTCCTCTTTGCCTCAGGATAATGTACTAATTCCTTAATGAGATTCTGCATGATGTGACCCCACTTAGCACTTTTCAGTGTTTTTTTTGCACCACTCTCTACACTCCCTTTCTCTCCCCCTAGCTCTACCCTCATCTTAATTCTCCAGAAGCACTGTTTTTCCCTTAGTCCCACATTGAGCAATATTTCCCCCTTTGCCACTCCCATCCCATCACCCGTGACCCTCCCTTTGCCCTGTCTTACCCAAGTTACCTCAGCATGAATACCTTTTTCTCTTGAAGACCTCCTCGCTGCCCAGTCTTGGTTGGTGTACACTTTATTTGACATTGAACTCACCCCACTGGATTTTTATTGTCTTTTACTTGTTTATATTTCCTAATAGACTGTCCATCCCGGGAAGGAGCCCTGTTTATTTCTCCATTAACATGCAGGACAATGCAAAACACTTAGTAAACACTCAAAAATATCAGTTGAATTAAGAAACAAACAAATGAAACAAAGCTCACGCAATTCAAATAATGGAATCAAAGCAATACAACTGCCAGCTGATGGAGTAAGGAATCTAGCCTGAAAATACCTCCTCTGTACTCCTTCATTTTGTCAACAGTGTCAACCCAAACACTCTTGATGTGATGATTCATGGATTGCCACCCACTCTCTGACAGTTAAATGGACACTAACAATGTTCACTTCCTCATCTTAAAATCAACTTGAGCAAAACTAAATGTATGACATTTTCTTTCAGATTGGCCCTTTTCTCAATACCCTTCTGTGTATCAAAAGAGACGATGTGAAAGAATTCACATTGGTTTTTGTTTGTTTCCTTGAAAATGCCTCAGATTTATGCAGCTTCAGGACTATCCTTCTAAGCCAGGCTCTGTGCAGCGTTTGCTTCCGCCATCGCAGCTTCACGTGCCCATGGTGAATGACGCTGATGAAATCACTTTGCCAAAACACTGATTTTCACTGAGCCTTTTTCATACTTGGGGTTTACAAGGCTTTCACGTTGCATGTGTATCTTCCTCTGTCTGACTTGAAAAGGCTTCCATACTCTTACCTTAACTGCTTTCTCTTGGTTACTTACTTTGTCGCATAATGTAAAATAAAACATTACAGGCAATTTCATACTGTTATTGAGCAAATGCAATTTCCAATGTACTTTTCAGATTTACTTTTGAATAAGTGTTTTCTTCTTTTTTTTAGTTATTTCTGAGATATACATTTTAAAGTAATAACTAGAGTTATGACTTATAACATTATACCAGAACATATATAAGATTTTTAGAAATTTGAATAAGTGTTTTCTATTCTAGAAATTGCAGTGTGATTCTCGTAGGTCTTCCAAACATCAAAAGTTGTCTATGAAAATTTTTGCAGCTCCTTCCTATGTTCAGGTTGAGTATCTCTGCTTAGTGTTTTTTTAATTTTTAAAGTCTACAGCATCTCTCCTTGCTTAAAATTATTTTTTTCTTTTGGTTTCTCCTTTCCAAAGTAGTAGAAATAAGCATATTCACTTCCTAATAAAAATGATAAATAAAATTGAAGTAAAAAAATCTTATAACTTAAGCTATAGTTCTCTGCTTTTCAAAAATGCACTTTATTTGCATTTTGCTGATTTATCTGCAACTGACAGCCTCATTTTACATTCTCTGTTGCCAAAGAATAGCACCTAAATCTTTAATTAAGTCATCATTGCAACTATGACAACAAGCCGTAAGTGGGAACTACTGTAACAATTACAAAAGTAAACAGCTTCCTTTCAATTTTATTCTTAGAAATGTAAATGAAAGATATTTTCTAGGAAGAAAGAAAATAGATTGTTTTGTAGATATGGAACTTACCTAACATTATCGTAGAAACGTTAGTAACCAAGACTCTAATTCTGATTTTGCTATTAGAATAATACTCAGCTTTACATTTATTTTTTATTATTTAAGACAAAACTTATCCAGCAAAATAAAAGATTATTTGGGAGCAGAGTTTGATTATTTGGAGATAAGCTAATAATCAAGACAATAATATAACTATTTTCTAGATTTAGCCAGCCCATGCATACAATTCTTCATCAAGACAGGAACACTTGCCTATTTAAGTATATCTTTTAATACATTTCTAACAAACATCATTACACTGTATACGTACTTGGATGACAATCATTGTTTTTTAACAAAATCATTCTAAGATCTCAGTAAAAGAGAGACTAAAATTTTATCCATTTTATCCATTTTCTTTATGATGTTGGTAACAATTTTGCATATGTGAGGTTTAAACAAATTAGAGGTTTGAAAAAATTGTAGAACTTCTGGGAATCATCTTTAGGTTCAAAAATCAATCCAGCTCCTAAACTCTCTAATCACACACACAAAGTTTAAAGTTTAATCTTAGTTTAGACAAGGTAAGAAACATTATGTCCAGGACAGATTGGCTGTCTAGTTTCATTAAAGTCTTAACAATATTAAGAGTATATACTAGATGATTATATGAAATAATAGCATATAACACGCATATTGATAACATGTTCAAAATAACCTATTTAAAAAAAAGAAATAATGAATGTGTTTTTGGACTCTTAACCAATAATTATATTAGACTACAACCTCCATACCATAATCTAGGAAAACTAAACAAGAGATAAAATTTAGATAAAGTAAAGCATTAAAATATTAACTTTACAATTTAAAAAAAAATAAAAAGGTCATAGAAATTCTTTAAGGTAATAACAGAAAAGAAGCAGAGACTAACAAAAGAGTTGAATAGAGCATAAAAAAATTGAATTTCTGGAATGAAAAGTGTTTAGAAAGCATGCAAAACCAATAGCATAAGTTAATAGAACTACTGCCCCACATGGACTCCTTAGTTATAGAGAATGAAGCCAAGGGACCAGAACAGAGTTAAATGGTTAATCACGCAGGATTCGGGATGGATAAAAATAAATAAATTAATTTAAAAAAATCAGTACTACAAAACAAATCTTGAGACAATCAGGAATTATTTCTACAAGCCTTCCATTATTAATAAATAATCATTTAATGTTGCAAGAATCATTCTTTCTTTGAGTAAAGAACGGTGGCTTAATGAGCAATTACTAAGTTCTGTATCCTGGGCACCTGACTGGTGATGTGACTAGCTTATTTGGGCCCCCTTTATTGATTACATGTTTTCATCTTACAACACGAGGTTAGGTTTACGATCTCTGACGTTCCTTCTGGGTATGAATCTCTATGAATTTTTATTAATCAGATTGCTTTAGGAACTATTACATCTTTAAGAATATTATTTCCTATCAATATTTATAAAAAATTTTATGTGAGTTTATAGGTTAAGGATGTTTAAAACTTGGAGAAATTTACAATATTATTGCACACTGAATTTTAAGGTAAACAAATCTAGAGGACATTTATTTGAAAGGATGGCAAATGTTTTTATTTTTGTTGGTAATGTGTTCATTTTACTTTTTCCGTCAATTTTAAACATTCTAATTATGGGCCTTTACATTTGAAAAGTGGAGTTTCCAAGATAAACTAATGAGTTGAAGGGAACAGCCCTGCTAAAAGAACAGAACAAGCAATTTTATTTTCTGATTATTGAGACAAAAATATGAGAACATTGCAAGTGACTGATAATGAGCGTTTATCATTTTTCCTGTAGTTTGTGCCATTTTCACTGCAGAAGGACATCTCAAACTCCACTGGAAACATTAAATTTGCTTTGTAAGCTGAAAAAGAAGCTACACGTAGCAAGTGTGTTCCAAGTGTCTAAATGCTGATTTCAGGAATAATGAGTGAGATGACTTTCTGAGGATCAGGACATTTGCCAACTTCTCTCTGGAACAGCAACCCCATGACCTTTTCAGACAACTCTATGTGGTAGAAAGCTTGTTCTCATCTGGAACCGAACTCTGTTTCCAGTAATTTCTGTGGGTTGTTCCTGGTCCTGCATCTGGAAACACACAGTATTCATCCACGATTTCATTAAAACGCCATTTCAGGTGTTTCCAGACCTTTCTCCTGTTAACACTTTTCTGATTCTACTTCTATCAATATCCCTGTTTCAAATGTGACTTCGAAAACGTAAAAAAAAAACCATATTTCTGATATATTCAATCAGTTCAGGCAGGGTGAGATTTTTACGTCCTTTCCTTTATGAATGGAGCCTGTCCCTAATTACTGTTATTTTTCAGTAGCCATATCTCCCACTCTGTTGAGGGGGTGTACACTGAATTGTGTACTGAATACAGAGTTTTTGTTAAAACAAGTCTCCTGGTCTTGTGTTTGTGAAGCTTTTTTTTTTAATTTACCTCCAGATAACCATTATTTCGTGGTCATGCTGCTGTAATCTCCCTGTTTAAGCCCAGTATGTGTACCTTACTGCCTTCAGATCGGCATTTCCCCCTTAAACAATATTCTCTAGAATAAAACTTCAAACAGCTATAAACCTACCTATATGTAGTAAGAAAAAACCTGCATGTCTATAGAGTACCTAAAAGGCTGTCATAAGACATTTTGTTAAACGTCTCATGGAAAACAATTAAGACTCCCTAGAAAATAAAAAATCTATGCATCAGGCTGGATACATTAATTGTGGATTCCTGTGATGACTTCTTGTTTCTTACATAACCACAAACCAATCATTCAAGGCAAGAAATCAACTATGGATCACTATTATGCTACC
Organism: Lipotes vexillifer; assembly: GCF_000442215.2. Lineage (NCBI taxonomy): Eukaryota > Metazoa > Chordata > Mammalia > Artiodactyla > Lipotidae > Lipotes > Lipotes vexillifer. The sequence goes on along the minus strand of NW_006791400.1, from coordinate 127,330 downwards.
TGTTTTCCTTTTTTCCTCCTTTTCGAATTTTGGAAAAATAGTTTATCTGTAATTTTCCAGTAGCTCCACCCTAACTTCTCGTTTCTAGAAAAACACCAAGGCTGGTTTTACCGCCACTGACTTTACTTGCTGTTTTCAACTAACATTAAAATAAGCTGTTTCTCTGTTTTCAGGGTTCTATCAATACATCAGATGAGTACTGACAAGCAAAGACCTGATAAGAGGTGACAGCTGAACTGTGGTTCCCTACTTTCCAAACTTCCAGCAGCATGATTAAGATCTATCTCCCAATAGAACTGCAAATGCCTCTGTGCTACACAACATCTGATTAGCTTTAAAACAGCTCTGTTAAAGAATATTGTATCTATAAATCCCCAGGGTCTCTTGGACAGCTTTAAAAGCTCCAATTTGATTTTAGAACACTTAAACAATCTTACTTCATTTAGGGCTTTAATCTTCAGATCACCATTTAAAAAGTTTTGCGACGATTCATCTGCATCGCTTCTACCTTTTCAGATTTTCATTTCCCGATAAAGGAAATCCATACATCGGGGCCCACAAAGTGGAGGCCCAGCGCAGCTCACAAATTTACAAGGTCAGCCTGCACTTACTGGAAGGTCCTCACTGTCAAAGCAACCAATCACGATCCTCCAAATAAGCTTTAGCTAACTTACCTGACCCTAGGAAACAGAGCCTGCTACCTTATAAGGAAATCCACGACTCCACAGCGCCATTTCCAAGTTGCCTCTTCTAACCCTCTGTAAAATCCCTCTTGCCCAAACTCGCTCTTGCACAGGACGTTTCCACTGTACTCCCCAATCCAAGGGTTGCTTTCCGTTGAATAAAGGACATCAAACTCGTTACTATATTGCATTATTTTTGTCATTTGAAAAGCCTTACACCTCTGTTGCTCTTTTTCAGGCGGATCAGAGAAGGGTTACTTTATCAGCCTTTGAGTTATTTTCTGATTTTTGCCCCTTCCAATTTCTTCCCTACTTTATCGCTGGAGGGATCATTTTAAAATGTAAATGTAATCATTCCTCTACTTAAAATCTACCAGTGGCTCCTAATTACTCATTTTTCTTTCACATCAGATTTTAAGAGATGAAGATCTGCTCTTCATCAACAGCCCGAGCGCCTGCTACTGTGCTTGTACTGTGGCAAAAGCTGCGGTGAATACTTGTTGAATAAAATAAATGCCCAATCACTGAATTATGAAACACACCATTATGTTCTTCCTTGGTCTTTGGTTTATCCTTACTTTTTCCCCTAATTTTTTCTTTTAAATTTGAACTTATCAGAGACACTGTTAGTATGTATCTGCCTTTTATATCCTGTAATGGATTTTGTCACCGGTAGGAGAGACAAAAGCAGTTTATAGCAGGTTCATTTATATGATTGCCCAAACACTTTGACAAATGTTTTCCAAGACTGCCTATTATTTTTTTAACTCATAGTATCTGATATTTTTAATCAAAGATTTATTTCAAATATCTTGTCATTTTAAAACATTTTGCTTTTTATCCATAAATAGCTTTTTAAAACCCATTTTAACTTTTCCTTCCTCTAGGTTTAATATGTTTACCTAAACTCCACAGAGACTCTTTCAAATTTGCATTTCTGAGGTCTCTTTTTTTTTTTTTTGCGGTATGTGGGCCTCTCACTGTTGTGGCCTCGCCCGTTGCGGAGCACAGGCTCCGGACGCGCAGGCTCAGCGGCCATGGCTCACGGGCCCAGCCGCTCCGCGGCATGTGGGATCTTCCCGGACCGGGGCACGAACCCGTGTCCCCTGCATCGGCAGGCGGACTCTCAACCACTGCGCCACCAGGGAAGCCCTCTGAGGTCTCTTTTAAAGTGCTTGACCTTGTAGTTAACTTTCAGATTAGCAGATTAAATTTTTAAAAAAATCCCCCTGTTTTAAACAGTCTTCAGGGCCCTCTGTGCATATTCAGAGACAAATTTCTTTAAGGAGATCCCTGAATTCCAAGAAAGTATCCTTATACTAGATGATAACATTGCGTAGAGCTATAATTGTTGGTTAATCAAAGCATTCCATTTCTTCACCATACATATACATTAACTCATGGTATACTGTGTATGAGTTTGAAGTGTGTGTGTTTGTGTGTGTGTCTAGTAGATGTACATGTAATCTCATGAAACAGTGCCTAGATTTTCCAGAAATATTTCCCATTTTTCAGCAGTTCATATCACTTCTAAAGAAATCATTGTTTATTGCAGAAGGTATGTATACAGGAAAGTTATGCCAAAAAATCTACTGTCAAATAACTCAAGGTATATTATTCAACACCAAGTAGACTGTTTCTACAGTATGATATAAACAAAATCTGGACGAGTCAATTTGCTTTCTTCAACCATCTTAAATGATTTTGTCTGTTGCCACAAAGTGGATTTGCTGAAGCAATTGAATCAGTTGTAAAGATGACCACTGCAAGCCCCTCCATCCTGCCAGACATTCTGCTCAATCAAACACTATCTTGAAATTTTCAGTGGCTTCTTTAAATATATGGAAGTGCTCTGTTAACACATGATTTATTTTTCATGTTCTGACTGCTTCATGGCACTTAACAAGTACTATATAATTTGAAACGCAGAGTGTGCATATTATAATAAACAATAGCATAATATAATACCATATAGATAAAAATAAAATAATCCAAATACTGTAATGTAATATAATGGCCTAATAACAGAATGCATAATAACAAGTTACGTTTTCCAAGTATTTATGTTCCCAGTTCTTTCATGTCTATTTCTTAATTAATCTTCCAGAAAATTCTGTGAGACATATTTTATGGTCCTGATTCGACCAAGAAAAATAAATTAATGGAAAATAATGACTTGTACAAAATCTGTCAGTTTCAGAGCTGAGAGCAAAAGACAGGTGGGAAATCAATTTCTTTCCTTCGACTTCTAACATTGTATTCTACGGTAACTGCTAGTTTTTAAGAAAATAATTCTATTTCTCATCAAATCATTTCACTAGCATCAAATCAGCAGAAAAAAGGAATACGCAAAATTTCAGACAAGTTTTAAAAAATCTGTAGTAGTAGAGATACTTTTGAAGGCTGAAAAGCTAGGAAGCTAGAATCAGGAAGTTGGTATTTGAGGCTTATCTAAGTCATCTAACATTTAGGAAAATTAGCACAAGTCATTATGTAACAGTGCACCTGAAGCAAAGTTCAAGGTGGGTTAGCCCTGCTTATCCAACAAAAACACGTTCTTCCATTCTCCTTCAGACAAACCAGACAGTCCAAGCACGCCTGACCTGAACAGACATTCCTGGTCTATGAGAATATTGCCAACCACAGGCGTCGGGACTCGAAGCTCTCTTGAATTATACTTATTTCAAGAGAAATCATTTTGTGAAATGAATGCAATATGAATGAGATCGCCATGGCCCAACTATTCTGTAATGAGTAATATTCTAATAGGCTGCCATTCACATATTTAATACATTCTTTCCTGTCATCAAGCTTGTGGTATAATTACCACTTAATCAAAAGTCACTGAGTGCCCTAGATACGGTAATATATCACTCAGGTTGATGAAACATGACGACAGCAGTACTTTTAGAGCTTTCACTGGCTTGAGCCACCAGATCACAAATGCATCTCAGTGTGGGTGACTTTTTCACTTCCTCTCCTCTTACATATTTGGGGTTGCAATACTAGATCCAGATGGCTAATTGATTCTTCTTAAATACTTGATGATAAGCTTCAACAGCCATCAGATATTCAGGGTGTGATGGTTAATTTTACGTGACTAGTGACTGTACAGGGCACTGTGTACACACCATTGTCCCTGTCAGTCCTTCTTGCTAGTGTGGTACCCATCCACCCAACTCCAGGTCATCCTTCAGATCTTAGCCTAAAGTGACTTTTCTCCCCATCCCTTCCAACACACACACACACACACACACACACACATACACATTTTGGTTCAGCTCTCACTGCTATATTCTATATTATCTCCCAGCAACTTGGATTTTCCTCCCTCGACTTGTCATTCTTCACTCCCAGTACCTAGCATGCTTTAGGTGCTTAAAACAAACTTTTCTTGACATTCGTTCACATTTTTTTTTATAATTATCTAATTCATCTCAACTTAAACTCAAGATTCCAACCGGATATCAGAAGCCCTCACATAGCACATTTTCCCTTTGTCAATCCGTTCTTACAGGGCTCTTTAAAGGAATGGTTTGACACAACCTTTGGTTTCTCTGCTGCCTGTCTTGCTTCTACAGATGCACAGGTGTTTGGAGGAACAAAATGTATTTCTAAAGGAACAGTATAATGCCTCATAAATCTTTTTACCCATGTTCTAGGGAAACAATTTTCTAATCTCATTTTTAAAAGGAAGAAATAGAGGGATAAACTTGCAATCCACAGCCTAAGCCTCTACATCCACAGTAAGGAAATAAATGAAAAGCACTCATGTTTATGGTGTTCATCCACACTGGTTGTCTAAATCATCAAAAATTTACCTCTTTTTCAGAATCTCAAGCAAACAGAATGCCAGTGCCAACCACGAAGCATTTCAGGGACAAACAGGCCAATACAGTATGTCTACAGAAAATATTGTTAGCTAGGTTTTTAATTAGAGATGTAAATTAGAGGTGTTTCATCAGTATGATATTGTAACAGACTAGCTTTTATAAATGAAGAGGCGGGTCTCAATAGAGCCAAATTATCAAGATCTTGAGCTAAGAAATATTCAAGACCATAAATACAAACTGACTGTATTTCCTTAAAATATTGTTTGAAACATAAAGCTTGTTAGGAACTGATAATATGTCTTGAGGAATTTAGAAAAGCACAATTTAAGCATGAAATCTTAGTAGACATTAAAGTTTGCTTTGATAAAAGAGTTTAAATTTTCAACTCAAAAAAGTCTGAAGTATTTGTCTGGAAATCCAAATGGAGTAGAAAAAAGCATTTCACCTTATTGAATGCAATCTGGTGTCAAGTATCATGGAAACATCAGGTCCTGACCTAGGTAACTGTTTTCCAACAAACCTGATTTTCAACTATCTAATAGCTACTCTCCTAAGAAAATCTGGCTTGAGTCTTTAAATTACTTTTGAGAGAAGTTGTCCCCACAAGTTTTATTGCCTAACTTCACCTTTTAAAATTGTGGACCATTTTTCGCCGCCCCCCCCCCATTTATTTCAGGTTTATTATGAACTGAATGTTTGTGTCTCCCCAAAATTCATATGTTGAAGCCCTAACCCCCCAGTGTGATGGTACTTGGACGTGGGGCCTTTGGGAGGTGATGAGGTTTAGATGAGGTCATGGAGGGTGGTCCTAATAAATGGGATTAGTGCCCTTTTCACAAGAGACACCAGAGAGCTTGCTTTCTCTCTTTTTCTTTCTCTCTCTGCCTTCCATGTGAGCATAAAGCAAGAAAGTGGCTGTCTGTAAACCAGCAAGAGGAGCCTCTCACTGTTGTGGCCTCTCCCGTTGCGGAGCACAGGCTCCGGATGCGCAGGCTCAGCGGCCATGGCTCACGGGCCCAGCCGCTCCGTGGCATGTGGGATCTTCCCGGACCGGGGCACGAACCCGTGTCCCCTGCATCGGCAGGCGGACTCTCAACCACTGTGCCACCAGGGAAGCCCTGATCTGGTTATTTTGACTCTAATGATGAAGAATCTGAGACTTCATCTACTTGATGTCAAAAGGGAAATGTTGCTGACAAATATATGGACACAGTATCTCTGTGATGCTTGATACTGAGTACCTATAAATATCAACATGATGATATTTCAGTTTTTATCTCTATTTTCCATATTATGATGAAACATATGAAATGGTAGGGAATCAAATTCATTACCAAAAAAGTTATCATTTGGTTCTCAATTGGGGTGAAAAAGACATGAAGGTAACTATGAGAGGAGTAGTTTATATTTATAATCCCAAATGAGAAAGCCTAAAATCAAAAGTGCTGCATATGCTGGGGTTTCAGTTCATCCTGCTTCTACCCTCCTCTCTCAACTGGTCTCTCACATCCAGAATTACAGTGTGAGGCTTTTCCTTAGATGCATGTCCTGTGCCATCTTTCAAGCCACAGGGCTGTGTCACCATGGTTACACAGGATACTGGAATAAATGTGCTTCAAGCAGTAATTGTTTCATATTTGTATACAAACAGTTGAACTGCACCTTTCAATTGCAAATGCAATCTGTCTATTCAAGCCTTGTCATGAAGAATGCCATAGACTGCTCCAAACAAGAATAAAAAGGAAGATTTACGCTAATAAAATTCTTTCAAATATATGAAAACCTTTCTATCAACCTATCCCCTCGTGTGTCATATTCTTTTCTACTTCTGCATCTATCCTCTGTTTATATAGTGAATCTTTTCAATGGCTGACTATAACCTGTATCATGAAACACAGAAGATGGCAAAGAATTTACATAAAATATGTAATAATTGCAATGATACAGAATGAGAGGAAAAGAGAACTACAGAAGAAAAGAAGATACTAACAGTTTTAAATATTCATTTTTTTCTAAAGTGTCTGAAATTTGGTTTACAAAACAGTGGTAATACAATGGTAATCTGGAGACTAGCTTTATGATACTGAACAAAAATGTCTTGTATATTGATTTTACTTTTGTTAGTATACCTTCTTCAGTAATGTAATATTTTGAAGGCTGTAGAACAATTGTTCAAATCTGAATTCTGAGAAACGATTTGTTAATAGATAATAAAAATGATAAAAGATATAAAGGCAAAGTTCTTGCAGCATGATTAATGTTTACTGTGTGCATATGACCACATTTCCCCCCCAACAATGACATAAGTCATAGAGGAAACCCAGTCTCAACACCTCATCCCACAATTGAGGAAACTGAGGTCCAGAAAAATCAAGCAATTTGTAGAAGTTTATACAGTTAACTAGTAGCAGAGTCAGTACTAAATCTTATTTTCCTGATGTTTGTTCCAGGCTCTTCCTCTAAGCTTTAGCATAATATTACAATAACTTTTAGATAATTATTCATGAGAACATAAAGCAATTTTTACATGATAGATACAATTTTCTTTCAACTAATAATCAGGGGAAATTACTATGCATATTTTAAAGATTCAGAAGGGCTCAGACACTTAAAAAGAATATCAAAATGTTTATAAATATTTTCATAAGACATTTCAATTTTATATATCCTAGAATATTAAATCTTAGGGATGAAGAACAATGCATATTTCCAAGGACATCAAAATAGTCAATGAAAAAACAAGAGTAAAACTCATAAAGTATCCCATTTCTATTGTCTGTTTCAGAAGAGAATTACTTGTAAAATATTTCTTTTCTGCCAGTAAAACTGCCAGTAAATTTAAATTTCAATAAAAGAACAATTCCTAAATATGGATATTAATGGTTAGTTCCTAGAACTGGTCCTTTGCAAATAATCACATTCTGCACAAAAAACAATCTGCTTTTGAATACATAGATTTTGTTAAAGTGGCAGTAAACAGCCTACTTTCAAAAATATTCACTTATTGGTTCCATAACAACTCTGGAATGATCCTTTCCACACTGTACAAATTGCCCGGTTTGCAGAAGGGACAAAAACACTTACATTTAACCATAATGCCACCTGGCATTCAGATAGAGAATTTAAACATGTAAGGGAATTAAATCAAAACTGTTTAAACAGTGAAAAAATTTTTTTACAGAGGTGCAACAGGAGTAGAAAAACACAACCAGAAGGTATATATATATATATATATATATATTTGTTTGTTTGTTTTTGGTACGCGGGCCTCCCACTGCTGTGGCCTCTCCCATTGCAGGGCACAGGCTCCGGACGCGCAGGCTCAGCGGCCATGGCTCACGGGCCCAGCCGCTCCGCGGCACGTGGGATCTTCCTGGACCGGGGCACGAACCCGCGTCCCCTGCATCAGCAGGCGGACTCTCAACCACTGCGCCACCAGGGAAGCCCCAGAGGGTATATTTTAACCTACTGTGACAGATGGACTTCCTCAGAGCTACACCGAGGAGTAAACCCCTTTCATCGCCAGAGGCCAGATTCCCGATTCCCAGAATACAAATCCTGAGTCTCCCTTTCAAGGTCAAACAGAAGAACAGCTAAGATGTGCGCATATCTCTATGGAAACCCACTGCTGAGACTGAACTCAGCTTCGAAAGTGATTTTAAAACAACAAAAGATTAACACAGTTCTATACCCGATAAAAAATTTAAATAAAAAGTGAAAAAATTAGATTCTCCTTTACTCATGGCAGTTCTGTTCTATTCAGACGCCACAAACACTGAAGCAGTGAATACTGACCGTGGCTCCTGGGGGAGCACAGGACTGGGTTCCTGCAAGCTTCTGGTCACAATACTTTCATCAACCGATCAATACGTAACCTTGTTTTATGTGTGTTTCTGTTTAAGGACACCTTATTTAATATATAATGTTGAGGCATTAACATTGAACTCGAGACCAGCAGCACTGTGACTTGTGCCTAAGTGAAGCTCCTCTAACAGATGTCTTTCTCCGTAAGGCACGTCACAGCCTTCTTGCACTGAGGAACACAAGACACCCCTTCAGCACTATGCTTAGGGGCCATTTGAAATAGTGAAATCACCAACAAAAAGCATAAAAAATGTGAAAGACATGGCACTAAACAGACTACGAAGAGAGTACTTGTTTACAGTATAAGAGATGAAACAAGAAGGCAGAGTATCACCTTCTGAGTTGCGAACAGGCCCATGGGTGACAAACGTTTCACAGCTCTGCATGTCCCTGAATGACCGTTGAAGCACCCAAGCATTGATTTGGGGGTTACAAATAAATTTTAGCAAGTAGGTGAATTTGCAAATGCAGGATTAATGGACAATTGAGATGGCAGAATCTGTACATTACATCTCATGACTTATTTATTTTATAACCGGAAGTTTGTGTGCAGCATAGGGAATACAGTCAGTATTATTGTAATAACTTCATATGGCAACAGATGGTAACTAGACTTATTGTGGTGACCATTTCAAACTGTATGTCAATACTGAATCACTATGATGTACACCTGAAACTAATATGATATTTTATGTCAATTATACCTCAATTAAAAAATGATTGGCAGAAGCTGAGAAAATAAATGAAACATTCAAATATGTGAGATATTCCAAAAGATACCTATAAAATGCTTACTAATAAAATGCTTACTAATGCTTACTTTTTGAGTGTGCTAAAATGCTGAGCAAGTGAAAATAAAAATGGAAGCGATCACTGCTCCTGCCTCATCTTCCCAAGAGGGTAGTGAATGCTTCCAATCTGGAGAAGGGGTTGCTTCTGTTGGTTGATTCGGGTTGTATTTTTCCCTGCTATTCAAGAACTTATTGTGATTTGCAAGTCTCAGAATTTCCCACTGATGAATAATTCAGAGAAAAGGATGTATCTCTATTTCTGTATATTTATTTTCTTCCGAGTTTCCCTTAAATAAAGGGAATGTATTCTGTTCATTCATATCACTGTTTCATTCATGAAGTTATGTTTAGAAGAAACAGCAAATTTTAAAACCCACATTGAAAAGGAAACTGAATATTAATTAAATATTCTTGTTATATTTTAATTAATGCGATGGTGGATCAAATTCAAGGAAATCCATCTTCAACAATACTTTATTTCACATAGCAGTAATATCCTAAGATTTGCATAGAGGGATATCAGTATTATCTGGGGAGATCTTTCCAAAATGGAAACCTCAGAATATGTGATTTTGGTGAATCTGGTCATCTGATTTGATCTTTCAATTGAGAATATGTGGCCCACAGGACCAAGGACGAAGGTCAACACCTTAGCTCCACCCTCACCTCTCTATTTGGAGCCTTGTCCAATGCCTGCTACACAAGCACAGCGCCAAATGAGCTCTGTTTCTCTAGAATGTTCCTTTAAAGCGTGCCCTTGATTTACACATTCTTCCAGAAGGCGCTGTCACCCCCTTTAGTGAAAGACCTCAGGAGTTGACCAGAGGTAAGATTATGTTTTTAACCTTGACAAGTAAAAGCAGTGAAAACAAATTGTAGTTAAAATTTGCAATTCTTACTGGAGATGGAGCTTTTATTTACCTTTAGGGCTATGTGTATTTTACTTTTTGAGCAGCTCTTTACACAAACTGAAGGCAATTTGAGGGGAAAAAATAATGAAGCGACCTAAACGCATGACTTAGGAACAGAACGCTAGGTTTGTTTACTAAGCTCTTGAGCCTATCAGTTTTGTGGTGTTTTGTTTTGCTGGGTGAAATGAAAAGCAATATTCTAGGCTCAGGCACAGTTTGTGATGGAGGCTTATATTACTGCTTATTATTGGTGGTGATGTTTTTGTGGTTTTGGTTTGGAGATCTTGAGAGTTGCTGTTAAAGATGAGGAGATGGGAAAATCTAAAGGGCTCACTTTCCCAAGTCTTTATAAATCTCTGCAGTGGCAGAGTCAGGATGAGGTCTGGAAGCAGGGATTTGGAGAGAATGCTGCTTTCCCCAAGTCTGCCCTAAAGCCAGCATCAATGCTCACCCAAAAGGTTAGAGAGACTGTTCTGCTAATGAGAGGGAGAGTAAGATGGGACCAAGATGATCTCATCTGAAATCTCCTGGAAATTAAAAACTGTGGCCTTGGCTACCTGAGAACATTCAATTCCTCAAGATTTTGCATTAAATGATACCGGACTTCTATTGGGCACTGTCACTAAAACAGCGGCTCCTGAATCTCCTGTATTATATGAACTGGTTTTGAAGCTATCACCCGTCTTCACAAGTCTTCAGAAAGTGCTGGAGGAAGCACATTTAAGACCCTCCTATTAAATCTCACAGAGCAATGACCTTTTCCTATCTTTTATCTACAATTGAACATCTCCTTTTAATTTTCTACCACTTTAAAAGTGATTTTAAAATCCCAATCGTGAGGCATGTTTGCGACTTTTTCATAGCTATCTCAAAATCTGTAGCTATTTAGAAATATTCAGTATGATTGACTGCATTTCTTTTAACCTCAAGCAAGTTATACTCATCTTTTAATTTATTTTATTGAAGTGCAGTTGATTTACAATGTTGTGTTAATTTCTACTGTACAACAAAGTGATATATATATATATATATATATATATATATTACACACACACGCACACACATTCTTTTTCATATTCTTTTCCATTATAGTTTATCACAGGATGTTGAATATAGTTCCCTGTGCTCTATGGTAGGACCTTGCTGTTTATCCATTCTATATATAATAGCATGCATCTTCTAATCCCAAACTCCCACTCCATCCCTCCCCCACCCCCCTCCCCCTTGGCAACCACAAGTCTGTTCTCTATGTCTGTGAGTGTTTCTGTTTTCATAGATAAGTTTGTGTCATATTTTAGATTCCACAAGTTATGCTCATTTTTTTCCTTCCTACCAACTCTGATATACTTTTTACTTAATTAATAAAGATATACATCCAAAGTTTAACTAGTTCCTTTTTTCACTTTTGTAAACTACATCTTTCCAAATTTTAACTATTTTTTTTTTCAGTTTTAGGAAATGCATCTTGCATCTTTCAGTTAAACCAGTCAGCTAGTGTGGCAGAGAAGGTTGATGGAAAGGTTGGGCAGTGGTGATGGATTTTTCTTGTAATCTTCCTCTTTCTTGCAAACTTAGTATCTTATTAGTATTTAAAATTTAATAAATTTTTGAATGGGGACAGAGCACAAATATTAAAATAATTGAATTCATATATATATATATATATATATATATATATATATATATTTAATTTGCTGGTTTCTACTAGTACAACAGCCACTGAGGTTGTAAAGTCATTTGTTAACATCACATAGAGAAGAGCACAACTCTGCTTCCTAACATACTGCCAGGAAGCCAAACTCATTACACGCTATCACCCTACCAGACCCCATCTGCCTTTTCTGTATTTAATGCCCTTGAATATGCATTTCACGTAGCACAAAACTGTGAGCAGAGCTCGTTATCAGTAGTAGCTTCTTTTTTTCTTATTATGAAACTACCCTAAAAATAATCTATTACTGAAACTATCCTAAAAATAATCTGAACAGGTTTACATTTTTTCTGCACAGTCTAATTCAGACTCTTCTGAATGGCAAACGTAACTCCAGGTGTATAATTGAGCACGATTTGAAGTGTCTCCGAGTCATTTCCTTTCCCCTTAACTCTGTTTGACAGTGACAACAGAATCAAGTTAGGAAAGTAAGAACACCTTTTGGAGCAGCTGTTTCTAATCAATATTAAAACATTCATGCATAATGATCAATTAAAAGAAACCATTGTCGTTCTTTTTTTATACCGAATATTAGGTCGTCCTGGAAATAAAGTATCTTCTTTTGTTAACTATGAAAAACGTGTTAGAAGAAAAGGCCAATGATGGGCATGACACCTCTCATAGTGTGGCCCACACCTTGGAAAATGTTAAGTATCTGAATGGTCGGAAGTTTGTTCTGCTAGATCAGAAAGCCTGGGTCTGGTCCTTTAAAAAGCTGAGTACTGGTTGTCCCTCTCTCAGACTGCCGTGCAATATGGAAATTCACAGTTCTATTATTTCTCTAAATTTAATGGCAGTGTGATCACTTTGAAGCAGAACAAAATGTGCTGTGTAAATGTTTGAAGACTAAAACCCAGTGCAGTATCTGTATTGTTTTCAAATGCAACCTCTTCATTTTTAATTTCTTGCATATCTGGATTCTTGAGAGAGTTGAGATGTACTGGGGACTCCTCAGTGAGCAAGGTCAGTACTGATAAAGGAGGAGGGGGCCACCTTGCCCTCGCATCACGCCCAGGACTCCATCCGTCAATGTTCGTGTCCTTGCTCTCCCTTGATCTTGCGAAAGCTCTTTGAGGCTATTGTTACAGCTCTTTCCTCTGTGAAAAAGTCAAGATCCCAGAGCTGAAAGACTAGTGCAGAGAAGAGAGTTAAGAAAAGTATCCTGGGATTAGAGACGTTCGATGCATCACAGCCCAGTACAAAGACTTTGGGATGAGAGGCACCAAATATTTATCCTGACTCCGCCACTTAATGGTTTGATTTTGAATGAGTTGCTTAATTTCTCTAAGTTTCAGTTGTCTTGCCTGTGCAATGAATAATAATAAGAAATAATAATAATCCCTTAGCAGATGGCTGAGAAATTTATGCTGAGAAATTTAAAAATAAATGTACATACCTACCACCCTGTCACACACATCTTAATAACTTAAAAAAATTGTTGCAGATGTGGTTATTCTGGGACAATCCAACATTCAACACTGATTAAAAATCTAATATGTATAGAGTGCCATATTTCATCCATTATAAAGGTGCATGTATTTTCATATTTTAGCATCTCTGAGGTGGGGATGTTTCTTAGCTATAACAACTTAATTCTATGAAATACTGTATAATCTTTGTCTACTTAATATAATAATGAATAATCTTTGCTAAGGTTGAGCTCTTACTATGTGCTAAGCACTGAACTCTTTGCATGCATTATTTGGCCTAATTCTTCTAACAACCCCTATGCGGTAGAATCCCTTTATATAAAAGTCTAAATGTATTTGATGTGGCTGGTACTTAGGGAGGAGCTGGAATAGGGGACTGGGTACCAGTCCGGGGAGTGAGGTAGAACTGGGTTGCCTATTAGTGACTCTATGACCCTAAGAAAGCATTGAACCTATCTGCTTTCTCACCAGTAAAATAACATAAATATGTTTAAACCATACTTAGTGGTTAAGACATGATGTCTGGAACTGGGCTGCCTACCTTTGGTTTCTGGTTTTGCTACTTATGACATGTGTGACCTTGGCCATTGGCCTATCCTCTCTGAGTCTTGATTTTCCCATTGGTAAAACGGAGCTAAAAAATCAAACAACACATCATGGGTAGGTTGTCAGAATTAGGTAAGTTAACATTTGCAAAGCTCCTCAAAAAATGCCTGTCACCTACTAAGCACTAGTTAAGATCAACTACTATTTTTATTATCTAATACAGCTGCGATGTTTAAAGGAGACTTTGTGTAGAAATATCTGCTGCTATGCAATTTTGGGCCTATTTACCCCTTGTCTTTCCTAAAGATGTATACATAGAAGAGCCTAACAGACAGAAACTAACAATAAACCTACAAGGTATCAACTAACCATAATGAAATAACATAATTAATTTCACGCTGATTTTTGATCTGATTATTTTTGCTTGTCTTTGGTGGCCTAGAGATGTATACATTGGGTTTATTTAAAATGTGGTAAACTCCCACTAGGTGCTCAGGGGGAACGCAAAGATGCTGGGTTATTAAATTATCATATTTACCTCCTTTGACAGCGCTTCTCAGATTTAACGAGCATGCAAGTCACCTGTAGGGTTTGTGAAAATACAGATTCCTGCCCCACCCCATTCTGATTTGGTAGGTCTGAACTGGGGTCTGGGAATCTGCTTCACCTCTAACTAGATCTGCACTCTGGTCAGAACATATTGTGCTTCACATACTTTTCAAACTGCCAGATGTGTGCTTAAAAAAAAAAATGGAGAAAAGCTTAACACTTCCCAACACCTGTTGGCTGGAAAGCACATGAATAGATTGTATGTGTGTATGGTGGTTGTGTCAACCCATATGTGAGTGTGTAAAGATTTTGTTCTTACTAAATGAGTTGGTTGGAAAAAAAAAAAAGAATATATTGTGCTTTTATTCTTTACAAGTAATATAACCCACAGACATGCTGTTCTATGGATCCAGTTTGTTGTATTTATGTGTGTGTTTATGTGGGGGGGTGTGTGTCCACATGTGCATATATATCAATACAAGCATATGAACATACACACATTTTCTGTGTTCCACTATAATTTTTCTCATAATTAAGAAAAACGCTTTCCTTTTCAATTCTTTCATTACATTTCCTATTCTTGAGGCTAAGCCAACATTAAAACACAACTCTCAACTGACCACGTGAACACTGCTGAGAAAGGTGGCCCTGCCCCATCTCCTTCAGAGATGTCGGGACGTCCTCAGAGATCTCGTCTTCAGGGGTGGGGCTTTACCACTGCCCCCAACCCGGTCTGTTACTCCCTTCCACAGCAGTCTTGTCACGTGCATTCCTTTACCTGCTTCCCATTTTCGTTTCTTTCCCTTTTATTTATTAAGTTAGAAACCAAAGCGTGGAAGGGAGAGAGCATTTGCTGGAGAGAGGAATCGTTTCACTGACAGCAGACTGCAGACAGATTGATTGTGTGAACTGTGCCAAGGGCCACACGGCTGGCGTGTAGCTCGGACGCCTCTTTCCACGTCCACCGTGGCCACTCGAGTCTACATTTTGTCCATTTTCAGTTTCCATGCTTTCTTTACATTTCTGGTTTACTTTCTTATAAATCTCCTTTCGATAAAGTCTGCGGTTTTAAACAGTCTCTGCCTCATCACAGTCTGCCAGGGCAGCTCCCGAGAGCCATTACGACCGTGTGGCTTAGACAAGTGGCTCAATCACCATCCTGCAGGGAAGGAACTCTGGTGACAGGTTTTGGCTCTAGTTGATTTACAGAACGAAAATTAGTTGGAAGGACTCAGGAAAAGTCTGTTACTGCCCCATTTTTCTTTCTCCTAGAGCATCGCCTTTCCTGGAACACCTACACGCCCTCCTTCCTCCCGGCATGATTTCTAACACACACCTGGTACTGACGACAAGGAGGCCTAGACCACGCCACTGTCAAAGACAGGAAATGTCTTTCGACTTGACAAAGACACTTCCCGAGAGCCTACCTTTGTGGAAGCTCTTAAATGTTTGGAGCAGGTCTCCTACGTAGAGGATACTTTTCATTTTTGGTGTCCTTGAGAACACACGACACAATGGATTAGAACAGTTAGCCTGTGCAGGTTGACCTAAACACACTGAGTGCGTGTGTTTGTGTGGACGTGTGTATATACATGAGTGTATATATATACAGAGAGAGAGCGGGAAGCCAACCAGTTAAATTATAGTGCTAATATTAAATATTGGCACTATAATCTTCACCGCAATCCATGGGTACTATGATTTCCTTCATTTTTCAAATATATATATATTTTCACACACATATATGTGACACAGAAACAAAGACAGACAGAGGGAAGACACCCATCTAACGATAGAGAGAAAGATTGGAGGGATGTAGCTGGGAACCAGTAAGTGCCGGGGATTACAGGCAACCACCAGAAGCTAGGACAGGGGCACGGAATAGGTTCCCCCTCTGAGCCCCCAAGAAGGAACCAATGCTGAGACTCCAGGCTTCCTGACATTTCTGTCATTTTAAGCCCCAGCCGTGGTCCTTCATCATGGCAGTTCTAGGAGAGACGTACACCATCCATGAGGGAGGAACTGTTATTTTCTCCCTCCTACAGAGAGGAAACTGAGACACTGAGCGGTAGATGACCTGCCCAAGGTCTCACGGCTGGCGAGCGGCACAGCTGGAATTCAAACACTACAGAGATCGTGCTTCTGACTCCTCCGTTTGCTGCCTACACAAATGACAGATGGGAAAGTATTTTTCACCTAAGGTTCAGAATTTAGTCTTTTTTCACATAAAATTTTGTGTTCTTGTTAAGATCTGGTTGAAGGCCATCTTAAGATATTGTTACAGACAGATACTTGTAAGACCCGGTCTTCACAGCCCAAAATGTTTTGCAGAGAATGCACTGTCCAGCAAAACAGTCCCCCTTAGAGCAGGCTGGGCTGACAAGGCATGATTCTGCACAGCAAGAGGATGTGCACAGGAGTGAATCGCTCACTTTGCAAGAAGGCCTCTCTCAGCAAGAGCTCTTGCTGTTTCAATTTCATGGGAGATATTACAGCCCAATTTCTATGAAGTGTTTCATTGAGATATGACATTTTACACTTTTAAAATTCTCTGTATGTTGTTTTCTAGGAAGTCATATAATAACTGAGATTTTTCTCATGTGACTGTGGATAAATAGATACATCTCTTTATTAGTTATTAGTGTGTGTGTAATATGAGGATTACATTTTACTGTGGTAAAAAAATATAACATATCCTCTTTTTATAAGGATACCAGCCGTACTGTACTTAGGGCGCATACTCCTCCAGTATGACTTTATGTTAATTTAGGATTGTATCTGCAAAGACCTTATTTCCCAATATGGTTACATTCATGGGTTGAGGGGGTTAGGACTTGAACAGATCTTTTGGGGAGACTCAGTTCAACCCATAATGAATGGTTATGAAGACTCAATGGGGATTGATATTTGTAAAAGGCTTAGGCAGAGATGTCACCACAGAACGTGTTTGCTAAATCAACTAAACTATAAATGGTGTACAGTAAGTATATATATATATTGGGGCTTTACAATTGAAATGGAAATTGACAGTGACATTCTTATTTTGCAATGATCTTCGAGTGCTTGGGAAAAAATAAACCAAACAGAAAGGAGATTGTTGAACATTTGCTACATTAGGGCATAGTTAAAATGTCTTATGTTGATGGTTTTTCTTTGAAATTGCTACTACTGAGGAACAATCTCTGATTTCTCACAGATTTAGGACTCTGACAAAATGTGAGAAACAACACAGCCAACTCTATCTAAAGTAATGTAATTAGGGACAACTGCCCATTTTTCTCCCTTTTGGGAATCTGGGGAAGGGATCATCATTTACCAACGGGGTCTTACAAGCTATACTTACATTCAGGAGTTCAGGATTAGGTTAATTGTTTTCTTAAATCCTTTTCAACTAGGGGCACACATTCTTTTTAAAAAAATCAGAAAAAAAGTGAATTTAATTCATCCTGGATTACATTCATCATTATAGTAATGCAGTCATAAAGTATAATTTTCCATATTTTTTTATGGAGGAAAAGGTCCACAAGAGCCATAACGTGGACTTGGGGCTGTGAGCACATTTCTTTCGTTTTCCCAGACTCTTGTCCAAGGAGCCTCTACTGGTGGCTGGGCCATGGCTCTGCTCTCAGGCTTCAGGGCTGTAACTGCCCTGACTTGTGGGGACAGCCTGCTCCCCCTGCCTGTAGAGTCACCCCATCACTCTGTGCTGGACCTCAGGGGCTGCCTGTTCGCCTAGGGGACCACCAAGCATCTGATGACCTTTCCTTCGTGTACCACAATCTACCTGTGAAATCAAGCAACCTTTGGCAGATCACATTTGAAGTGGACACAAAGTTTAAACTCTATGCCACCCCAGCAGGGCAAATACACATTCTGAGTTATGAAACAAGGCACACAAAATAGCCTGTGTAATTATTACAAGCCTATGACAGGCTCTGCTTAGCCAGTTACAACACAATCTACTTTAAAATTCCATCATCTCTCTTTCAGGGACAGACTATCTAGCCAAGTCAAACAACGATGAGCATGAAATGCCCAGCCCTGAATCGACAGGCCCCTCCTTATTTCTGGATCCTTGTAATAATACAGAGTGCAAATGGAAAAGCCTGCGTTTGAGTCAAATGAAATGCAACAGACTTTCTAATTACTAACCATACCTCTATCTGCGGCTACAAACATTGTCCTTGCGCTAATAACATCTAAACTTAAACTTCAGCAGTGTCCTCTGAGTGTGTTACCACGATGATAGTTAATTGCTCTCGTCCATGAAATGTTCCAAGCTTTTCAGACGCACGGTTGTTATGACGCAAATGTGCTCTGCTGCCAGGCTGGATTTGGTCTTGTCTGTTACACCTCACAGCAGAAGGGAAACAAGCGTCACCACCCCTTCTGATTCTAGGAAGTGTTATACCACTGCCATTCGTCCTACCCCACCTATTTCAGAATATTCTGGTGATTCTATTGGTTACATTTGATTATCTGGAAACATTTCTCAATCGTTTGTACACTGGAACTAGCTTTGAATGTTGTTTATTTCACTTCCATAGAAAACATAAAAGAGCTTCTCAATATTTGATTGGTTGACCGCTGTGCCAGGGGTATTTTTAGAAGAAAGAGTAATATTACTTGTGTACTTTATGGATCAAATAATTTAATTTAATTCATACATGTCATGAAGGATCAGGTTTTTTAAAGAAACATTTCATTGGCATGAAAAGGGTAAGTTTACTCAGAAGCAAATTTAATACTTGAGCAGATTTCAATACATGTTTCAAATCATTTGGGGAAATTTAAAATGCATATAATAAACATACTTTTCTTAATCATTAATGAAAAGTGTGCACTTATTTCATTTGGTGACAAGTCATATATTGTCAGAGGAAGCAAGCATTTAATACTTTAATGATTCGGGGGAGGGATGTGTGTGGAATGCTATTTTTAGGTCATTTGAAAATAGGACAAAAATCAATGAAATTAGCTATAATACACCCTTCATATCTTGCTCATTTCCATTTCCCTCTTATTAAGCCTCTCTTTTGTTTCAGATGCTAACTCTTCCTTTGTAAGAGGTAGAGAGCAGAGATGCCCGGACCAAGACCCCATCCATTCTTTAAGAATGTTTCCGCTGTTCTTTGCTAAATGAGATGACAGGTGGTGTAGTATAAACCGGCCAGTGGTATACTGCCTGTGGAGCATGGTGGCGGACACTGGTCAAATACAGAGCTCTTGGCATTCAGGGATATCTATGAATCATAATCCTGAAGTAGGAGTTCCTGGGGACGTTCCCATTAGTCTGATTCTATCTTATATTTTCTAGTCTGTGCATTTTCAGGTATTTCAAAAGAGAACAATTGCTTTCTTCTTCATCTCTCCCTTCCCCTGCTAGTTTCCTCTGCAGAGCTAATCGGAAATTTACAAAATGGGTTCTGATTGCTCCACTCACAGCTTCTGGCCCTGTGGCCTATCTCTGTTGGCTCATAAATAGAAGTCATGAATGTCTCTTGTTGAATAAAACTGTCCTCGGTGCCCTGGCATGTCCCACAGGAGGGTAACCATTCTGTGCAAGATAAGCTAGTGAGACGAGATAAGAAAATAGAGCTAGCTCATCTGTTTCCTTCTTTTTGACAAATACCCACAAGTAGACCCTCTGACCTCTCCGGGGTTCGAGGTTAGCGTGTGTCGCCTTGCTTACGTTCTCCATTTTGGGATAGCATCGAGAGCTGTAACATCAAGACAAATCCATTTACTAAAACCCAAGTGCATTTTCACACACCTAAGCATGCAAAGATACGCTATCTGTAAGTTGCCGTAAAAAAACAAACAAACTAGAGCTTTGAGTATGAAAACCACTGATCCTCTTGGGGAAGTCCATGACAGGCATATTTTAAGTGATTCACAGGAAAGTGATGTCATTTTCAAAAGTTAGGAGAATAGCCCTTCACACAACTAACCTGGGTGGTAAATCACCTTTTCATTCACAAAAGAGAGACAACAATGTCTTGTCTCTGAGGGGAGGTTAAATTCTAGTTTGAAATCCCACAGCTGGTAAACCGGGAAAGAACGGAAACTCGAGCACTTAGCTTTGACTCTTCTGATGCAGCTCTACTACCGGAGAGAGAAAAGTGGATCTGGATTTACTTGATGACGTTAATGAATATCTCAGATGGTTTAGATGACTTACCTTCTTTATTTTTGAAAAAAAAAAAGTTATTTCGTGTGCAGCAAGCAGAATAATGCTCCCACAATATGTTCACGCCCTAGTAGAGGAACCTGTGAATTAAGTAAAGGAACTTAGCAGGTGCAAGTAAGGTGACACCTAACACAGGGAGATTTGTTTAGGTTATCTAATTAGTCCCAGTCTAACTGCATGTATCCTTAAAAGCAGAAAACTTTTCCCCACTGGAGGCAGAAAAGTGCAGCCGAAGGGAAAGTCAGAGGAACTCCAGGTATGAGCAGAATTCCAGGTACCATTTCTGGCTCTGAGATGCAGGGACCGCATGCAAGGACTGGAATCTTCTAGGAGCCAAGAGTATCCCCAGCTGACAGCCAGTGAGGAAATGGGGACCTCAGTCCTACAACCCCGAGAGCCTGTATTCTGCCACATTCTGAGTGCCCTTGACTGGGGATTTGTCCCAGAGCCTCCTGGAGAAGCCAGTCCAAACCCAAACCTGTGCTTCAGCCTGTGGCGTTCCTGGCAGAGAGCACACCTGAGCCGACCGGGACTTCTGACCTCTAGCCTGGTGCGATGCTTTGTTACGCTTTGCTAGTGATGCGTTGTTTGTGATGATTTGTTACGGCTGCAATAGAGAACTAATCCAAGTGCTGGCATGCTCACACACACCAGTGACTTGTGTGGGTTAATGTGTAATTTGGGTCTGCCTGTTCATTCATCAGTGAACTTGACAGGTATTTGCAGCTATGCTTTATCTTGTATTTACAGGTGTTTGTACGAGTGGGTTCCTGCCATCGAGGAGTCTGGGCTTCACATCTGCAGCGACATCAGGCACAACAGCAACTCTGCTGGAGAAGGAAGATTCCAGAAAGCAGAGATATGAGAACACCATCATCCACCCCAGCTAGGAGCTCGAACCCCACGATCTCACAGATAGCTAGTGAGACTAAGGGCTTCAGCAGG
>NW_006791400.1:103884-105831 GCF_000442215.2 Lipotes vexillifer | reverse complement strand
GCTTCAGCAGGACATAGAATTGAGGACTCCAAGGCAATTTTCATGGTAGGGAGGCCCCGGCAGGCTTGTGGGTAATGTCAACCTTCATTCTTAGTTTTCTGAGACTGTGGATCACTAAGTTTGTGGATAACTAAGGTGTCATTGTCCATCTGGGGATGGTGGTTTACATTGAGGGGTCAGGTCTCACAGAAAATAGTCCCTGTATAATTAGGTTTGTAACGTCAAACTCATCGGTATGTCATCTCAGGGGACAGAGAATAATCAGGCACAAAAAGAGAGTTTTTGAAGCAGAAGCAAAACAAAACAAAAAATTCCCAAAACACAAGGTCAGGGGGATAAATTAAGTTACAAGATGTTCCAAGCAAGGCTATGTATGGGACCAAGTCTCTAACTTCAGTTTGAGAAACTGAAGTCTTGGCAATCAGCAATTTTGGCAAAATGACGATAAGTTCTGGAATACATTTATTCTAGGTTCTTCCAAAGAAATTGCCTGTGCTGAAAGTGCTAACTGGAAATAAAGAAAAGTAAAAGATGAAAGATTTTAGTATCGTAGGACATCTGTTTCTTAAGCAAGGCACGTCAGTGCATTTCATCATTAAGATTCCCGGCCCTGAAAAATTTTGATGAAGATCTAGGATTGGTGGTTACATCCCCTCTCTCTAACTAAAGGCCCTCTTTACTGTGGCCAGTACTGCCTTCCTGAAAGCCTGTGATATGTGCCCCTTCCTGTAGCAAACACACAGCCTGATGCGATGCTCCTCAGGCAGGTACGGCTGCAGAGTCTTAAACCTCAGAAACTTCATGGATATTCTGTGAAGCTCTGTGGATGTGACTACTGATCTGAAAGTAGCTACATTTTAGTACTGGTTCATGTCTGCAGTTCAGTCCTCAAAGATAATCTACATTAGATATTTTAGGCATGGGTAGATTTAATGAAAGTATGGCACTCTATGACACCATAGGGATGCTCAGTTAATTAAGATTTCAAAATGTCAAGGGTCTACAACAAAACAGGAATTTAGGTCTCTAGTGAGCTTGGTGCCAAAGTGGTTTCCCAAAACTTAGACTCTTTCAGATTGCTATATATCGACCAAGGAAACGTAAATTGCTTGGAAAGCAAAATTACAAGTGGGCTGTCTTTATCACTTCAAAGTTAATGGTCTATTTGCCCAATTCTACCAATAGTATGAATTTGTTCTGAAGGCTGCCGACCTGTCTATTCATCCCCTATCCTTGCTCATTGCTTAGCCCTTGTGATCAGGAGAGGGGATGTAAACACACAGATCGTGTCATTGACTCTACCAGGGCAAAGCTTTCGAACAATAACAACTGGCATCTGTGTTTTTAAAAGTTCACAATTAAACACTAAACAACAGTAAATAAAACTCATTAAAATAAAATTCTATTGTTAGAGAGAATTTAACTCTTGCTAAAATAAATTTAACTCATTAAATTCTCGTTAGTAATGCCGCAGAGGGACACATTCTGTGGTCAAATCAACAAGGGCCAAACAAATTTCAAACAAATTGTCCAGCTCACCAAGAGAATTTTTAGTTTGCCTTTGAACAACAATTTGAAAAACAAATGCCAGCCATGCCAGATTCACTGATGCTACTTAACTCAAGCCTTTTCTATGTTAGAATTCCACTGTTTAAATAAATATTTGGTGACTCCCATAGTGCCCTGTGTCACATAGATACAGTGAGGGACAGAAAGATGAATCAAACATAAAGTGGCCTGAAATCTAATAAAGAAAGTAAGAGATATAAACAATACATTGTAGAAAGTAGATAGATGTAAAAAGATGTTATGGGGGGCTCCCCTGGTGGCGCAGTGGTTGAGAGTCCGCCTGCTGCTGCAGGGGACGCGGGTTCGTGCCCCGGTCCGGGAAGATCCCACATGCCGCGGAGCGGCTAGGCCCGTGAGCCATGGCCACTGAGCCTGCGC
>NW_006791400.1:103105-103613 GCF_000442215.2 Lipotes vexillifer | reverse complement strand
AGCCTGTGCCCCGCGCGGGGAGAGGCCACAACGGTGAGAGGCCCGCGTACCGCAAAAAAAAAAAAAAGAAAAAAAAATGTTACGGCAGGTCTTGAGACAGAGAGAGAGAGAGAGAGAGAGAGAGAGAAATTATTTCCAGTTGAGGGACCAGGGAAAACTTCCCAGAGGAGGTAGCTTTGGAGTATCTGAACGGATGACCGTAGAGGAAGGGCATTACAAGTGGAGGACCCTTTTATTTTCTCCACTGCACTTCACTCACTCCTGTAAAAAAGAAATGCTACCACCAAAGTGCTGAGACATAATCTGGAGATAATAACGGCAAATGATGCCATAGTTTCTTGCAGAGAGCAGTGCAGTAACACATGGGCATAAACTAGAGAACTTAGTTTAATGGATCGTTTCTGGAGGAGTTTTCAAATAACCCCTCAGCACAGCTCACTATAGTTTAGGGGTCACTGTGAGGCTCTCCCTTGGCCCGTTATTTGCATGGACAATGCCAAGTTTAGTT
>NW_006791400.1:83132-103095 GCF_000442215.2 Lipotes vexillifer | reverse complement strand
CAGGCCACTCGGGGTGTGCACTTACTGCATTTGCAATGAGGAAATAAATGAAGAAACAAACGAATTATATACACAATGAATACATGTACACACATGAATACACGTATGTATTATCTATGCACAGGTGCATACATGTGTGTACACATAGGTACATATACATGTTTCTGTATATATATGTATATACATATATATAAACATCTTTCTACCCATCTGTTTTATATACACATATACCCATCTTTCTACCCATCTATCCATTTTATATACTTATTATACATCATATAATTCAAATTTAATGATTTAATAAATGTATTAATAATTTAATACATTTATTATTAATTTACTACTACTAATATTGGTATAATTTGATTCCTGGCATCATCACTTGTTTGCTGTGGCACCATCAGAAAATTACCTAACTTCTCTGAGCCTTAGTTTCCCCAGCTGCCGAACGAAGTGAATAGTGGAAACTGCCACACAAAGCATTTGAGCTTCAGTGAGATAAAGACGAGAAATGCTCAGCAGCACATGGCACTTGGTAAATGCCGGGAAACAGACCTCCCCAGTATTTTTAACCCACGTTAATGCCTATGTAGGTCTGTCAACCACACTCCAAGAGATAAGGAAAGCTAATTCAACTGTTTGAAACACCAGGTCTCCTCATTTGAGGCCTGAAGAAGATACTCCCAAAAGCATGTCTCTTCAAACCATCCAAAGAAACACAGTGCTGCCAATTAAAATACAACGTCTTCTGCTATCACCAGGAAAATAAACCATATGTGCGTCCCCTGCACCACTGAACACAGTATATTATGCAAGTGAATTTAGTCAACATCCCCAAAGAGGGATCCATGCTAATATGCAAGCTTGAAAACCATGACAATGTACATAACTGAAATGTTGATTTTGATGGGTAACACATATTTTCTCAATTCACATACAGGCTTCTTTGGGACTGGATGCAAAGACACGTAGCTGGAGAGAAAGCCCACCATTGCAGCGACTTTTTATCAGCATGTCAACCACAAGAGCACGTTGTTCTTAAAGTGTCACTTAGTGTTAATTCCTGATTTTAAAAACTACTTAAAGTCCTGGACGTTACTGGAGACGCTGAACAGTTTTGCTGAATCTCCCTTTAATCGTACTTTCTCGGCTCCAGCCAGCCTGGTCCAGTAACTCCCCCAGACACGCTCTGAACACTCCCTTCCCTGGAATTGTGTTCACTGCCCTGTCATTCTCATAATTCCTTCCTCTCTCTTCTTCCAGATCAACTGGATCCCACTTTCTCTGAGTCCCTTTCTCTTGCCGGGGTTTCTCCCTGGACACCCAAACCCACAGGGAGCCTCTTGCAGTTGAACATAATTATATTGTTCTGTTGCTCAGCTGTGCGTTGCTAACTGATGTATTTTGTGATCGCCCTACCTCTTCCACTGGACTCTAAAGGTCTCAGGTAGTCTGGTCTTTGCCCTCTCATCCCACGTTTAGAAGGAATGTGTGATCCAGTTAGAATAAGTGCTGTGGTGTCACTTTAGAAAAGACACAAACAATATGCCTTTACAAGTGGCCAATTCTATAAATATTAAAGAAGCATTGAGTAGCATGTTGATACAAGTTTTTAAGTTCTCGTCCCTAAAAATTTATCTTCTCCCTTCCTTCCTTTTTCCTTAATGTCACTATCTCTCCACTTTAGGAACCATATAAAAAATGTGGCCGCCTCTAGGGTGTGGCATTTTAATCACTTTTTAAGCAGGGTCAAAATCAAAGTGCCCTGAAGGGCTCCAAAGATCCTGTCTTTGTCAGTCTCCCATCTGAATGGAGTGTGTGTTCTAGGACAACAGAGGCAGAAGGAAACTAGGCAACCACCTTCTATTATTATTTGTTCATTTGCACTTTAATGAATAAATTAGTATGCCACATCAGTACTGCTCCACTGTCATGATAAAACTTGCATTTATATAACCTGTAATTATTTTCACTATGGGCACAAGGGAGAAATTGATTTTTAAAGTTGACCACAAATGTGGTTACGCTATCGCATAGATGTGACAATTTGCAAATGACTTGTAGCAACATGTGAAAGACAAGGTAAAATTAAATGCATGCCAATAGAAATAATTACTCTGATGATGGGTGCTAGGGCACTAATAAAAAGACAGTAAAAGTAGGCACTTGTATGCATTCACAAGTCAACAAATAGTTTTGGAAGTAAAATGAATCAGAGGCAAAGGAAGTTTGTGTAGGGTTCTAGTTATTTCTGACTCAATAGTGTATCAGAGGCTAAACTTGATTCGAATTGTAACACAACTTCCGCTAAACTATGGTGTTCAGATCCCAGAAGAATTCAGGCCTCAGTGGTCTTTCATCTTCACTTCCAGATCAAAACTCCATTGGAATCATCAAATCCATTTGGAGCTGAACTGCTAATGAAATATCTCACCCTTTTCACATCACAAAAATTGGAATTGGTGGACGCTTAGTTGTTATTTGGCCAGTTCAGTCAATTTTTTTTTTTTAATTATGAAAAATTTCAAATACAAAGAAAGAAAAGAGAATAATAAATGAAGCCTCACATCCCATCGCCCAATTTTAACTCATACCAAATTATAATTGATCTATATCCAGCACCCACTTTTTCACACTCTGAATCATTCTGAAGTAAATATCGGGCATTATATTGATATATTTTATCTTAATAAAACGTTTTAAACGTACTTCTAAAAACATCAGCATCAATTATCATGACTAGAAAATAAAGTAATAGCTCTTCACTGTAATCAAATTTCTCTTATGACTTCATATTTTTTAGTAGTATGTTCAAATCAGAATGCAACAATTGTAACAGGTTGATTTTCGCAAGTATTTTTCTAATCTACAGCTACCTTTCTTTCTCTCTCTTTCTCTCTCTCTGTCTTCTCCTGCTCTCTTTCTCGCTTTTTTCTCTTAGAATATTTTTGGTTAATAAGCCATGTCTTTTTTTCCTGTAGGGTTTCCTATAGTCTCAGTTCACTGACTGCCTATCAGGGGTGTTATTGAATATGTTCTTTCTTCCACATTTCCTGGAAATTAGTAATTAGATCTATAGGCTTGATCAGTTTCAGATTCCTTTCTTTTTCAGCCAAGTCTTACTTATACACATAGAAATATTTCACTTTGTAGATCAACAACCAAGAACTTCCTTCCCTTACTCACCAATTCATGGTCCAGCCCTCTACTATCATGAGTATGTACTAAGCTAGGTAAACAAAAAGTACTAATTACTTAGATATCACAAATGAGTAAGCTGGAGGAATTCGGGGAATGCTTACAAAAGGGAGTGACTTTTGATGGAAGCTTTGAAGCCTTCTGGTTGAGGCTGCTGCAAAAAGTCCATGGAAGAGCCAAGAATGTTACTGGTTCCGGAAGTAAGTGTCAGATAGTTGGACATCTGCTGCTCAGGGAGAGTTAAAGACCAGAGACATGGACCTAAAGATAGTAGATGCAGCAACAGATGAGGAGACCATCCCAGGAGAAAGCACCATCCCAGGAGAAAGCAAAGAAACCTTTCCAAGGTCTTCTTTGGGAACAAGAAAAAAAGATAAGGGCTGAGAATGGGAACAGGTGAATCGGAAGAAGAAAAATAGGAGTAGAGGAAAATGTTCAAATCATGGGATGCAGCAGCAGAAGGCTTGTTTTATAAAGATGCAGGAATAAGGTGAAAAGGGAAGGAATTAATATTTGCAGGTAAGGACACTTTCATAGGTTCTGGTGTGAGGATTTCAAAGTACCTTGTTTGGGGAACACAATTCAAACCCAAACAACAGTTTTTGGAGGGAGGTGGAGCTCCTACACCCCTGCAAAGCACCATGTGTTCTGATATGAATTCCCGTGAGTGTTCACGTGAACGTCCACGTGGGCACACACACACGAAGCAACCATGTGGGGTGTGAGTGTGGTATATCTGCAGTAGGTGGAGTGAAAGATATGGAGCACACATCTTTGTGCTCATGACACAGGCCGAAATTCTATCTTATATCCTCTTTCACAGAATCGTGACGTTCCAAAAATTC
This sequence comes from Lipotes vexillifer, assembly GCF_000442215.2. NCBI lineage: Eukaryota > Metazoa > Chordata > Mammalia > Artiodactyla > Lipotidae > Lipotes > Lipotes vexillifer. The sequence continues at coordinate 99,052 of NW_006791400.1, read as the reverse complement.
AAAGTCTTATATTGCAATTGGAATCATAAAGTGAAAAAATAAATCTTATTCGGAAAACGACAGATCACATGTATAACACTTGAACTTCTACTAGAATAAATTAAATCCTTTAATACTGTATATGTTTCAAAATGCTCAAGTCAAGTATTTTTATTTAGGTTGTCCATTCCTATCTAAACTATCAGATAGTCAGACATTCCTCTAAAAATCTTAGTATTCCTACCAAGTACTAATCTTAGTACTTTACAAATGGTCAAAGAGGATTGTATACAGTCATACTCAGAATGCTGTTTATCCTGGATGAGGTTGATAAGTATAGTTTATGTGATTTTTTTCGGAATAATATCTGATTTTATTTTGGGCTTGCTTATGTTTAAGATTAACAATAGGGCTTCCCTGGTGGCGCAGTGGTTGAGAATCTGCCTGCCAGTGCAGGGGACACAGGTTCGAGCCCTGGTCTGGGAGGATCCCACATGCCGCGGAGCAACTAGCCCCGTGAGCCACAATTACTGAGCCTGCGCGTCTGGAGCCTGTGCTCTGCAACGAGAGGCCGCGATAGTGAGAGGTCGGCGCACCGCGATGAAGAATGGCCCTCCGCTTGCCGCAACTAGAGAAAGCCCTCACACAGAAATGAAGAGCCAACACAGCCATAAATAAATAAATAAATAAAGTTAAAAAAAAAAAAAAAAAAAAAAAAATAAAAAAAAAAAAAAAAAAAAAAAAAGATTAACAATAAATGAGAGACATTTTGACTTGTTCTAAAATTGGCTTCAGGGTTATAAATAAATTGGGTCTAAATACTTCTTGGACCAGAATTTCCTCAATAGCGTTTATAAATAAAATTGTAAAACATTTCATTTTATTTCAAAGAGAAGGTGCAGTGAAACCTATTTTATGTTGCATTTCTCAGTCTTGGGGCGACAGTAGGTAACCTGGAAATCCAATGACAAGTGGCTTCTTGTAGTGACCAAGTGTCCTTGAGTAATAGTAGAAATAAGCATAAATGAAATAAAATAGGTATAAACAGGCATAAATGAAAACCTTCATCACTGTACTTTCTGAACATTCTAATGAGTAAGTAATGTTTTGAGTACCATTTATAACATCATATTTGGAATGTTTCTCTTTTTGCTGAGAAACCAAAGCTACTTAGTAATATGCTAAGATATCTTGGTTTATTAAACAATTGTTATAGCTCATAATGCTTAAAAAAATTGTACCATGGGTCCCTTCAGCTACTTAAAGTAGTTTTGACACAGAGAGGTCAAATTTGTCTTTGATACAAGCATTTGTTACTAATCTTGGATGGGAAGTGCCATCTACTCCATTTTACAGAATCTTCAAAAAGCACAGAGGATGGGGAGACACAGTGTGTGGATGTGGAATGCAGGGTTTGCTGCTATACATCCAATCTAAGCCTGTGTACAGGTGTGACACGTATAAAGTGTGAAAACGTTCGTAGTAACATATCTAGCAGTGCTGACACACCCCGGGGCAATCACGTGGACTCTCATCCACCCATCCTCACTTCGGTGCCCACGCATCCAGACCAGAGGATCGGACTCGCCCTTACTCTCCTTAAGGATGGAAATGACAGGTTGCTGTATTCTCAGTACCGAGCACAGTGCCCCGTTCAGATCCAAGATGCTGTTATGTTGTTGATCAAAGGCACAAGTGATCGGACAGTAAAATAAGGTTTAAGCAAAGGAGTCAATGTTCTCCTTCTGCTTCATGTTAAAGGTGGTCAGGACCTTAAGACAAATGTGGAAACAGGGTCAGACACAAGCCTTGGTTACAAGTTCACAAACATCTGCTCCTAAAATCCTGTCAGCCTGACCCAGGATGATGTGCTTTTGACACTGAGATAAAAAGATGGTACTTTTCATTATTCAGGTCTATATCCGAATATGTGAAGGGTTTTAAATGTTTTCTTCATACCTTTTCCTCAAAAAGAAGAATAGTAGCATATTCACTTGAGAACGCTCAGCAACATATATTATGATGGATATAATTTTATTGGGAAGTGATCAGACCAAGTTTGAAAAGGTGCAGAAAAATCATAACTGCAAAAAACCACTTCATTGCAAGCTGCAAATAGTTTACCAGTGTGAGGGCAGACGCGAGGGAACATTTTGCTGCTTTCCTCTTGCCAAAGAACCTTAATTATTCTCCAGATTTTGAAATTATTCTCCAAACTTCTCTTTGCGCTAAACTTTTCCTTTGGCGGTGGTACAAAGGAGCTTCACACACAAACACACATCTCTCAGTTCAGTCTTCCGCTTTAGGACCGTCTCTCTAGAGTTTTTGACCTGAGGAAATGTGGCCAAAGTGGAGAATCAGCAAAGAACAACACATGCATGGATGCCATATGTATGGTCTTTTGTTGTCTGCCAGCGCTTATTGACGTCTGGGGCTGCAGCCAGGCTGCTGGAGACACTAACCTCCTCCTGCAGAGGCATCCTGACTAACAAAGAGGATGAAATATTCTCGTGGCCTCATTTGTGGACAGAATCAGACGGCAAATCGAGTGTTTAAATCCAAGCAGAGAGAAATACCCTCCTCCTCTAAAATATCACTAATTTTATAGCTCCCCAGAGCGACAATCTCATTGGCTTAAACAATAACCCCCCAAGCTATGCATTTGTATATATTTTTTCCTACTCTTGTTCATTATTCAGCATTACTAGTCCCCCCAGATGGTGTACAAGTTCCCTACATGTCAGGGGCTTGCTGTTTCGTTCTAATGCAATCAATTTGGAAGTTCAATTACCAAGCAACAATGAGATTATGAAGCCTATTGTGGGTCTGTTCTACATTTCCCTGCCTGTTGAATGCAACAAAATAAGTCACACAACAAACAGAGAAATCATCCTAAAGCACATGGAGACACACAGAGTGATAATCTATCAGGTTTACTTTGATGGAAACGATAGTCACCCTTAGCATGTGTAGAGGTCCAGTCCAGAAAGGGAGTTGGTATAATAGCCTCATTCATGGAGAATTTCTTTGGGACAAATGATTTCTATAACATCTAGATTCCTATCTACAGGAGAGTGAAGCAGAAAGTACTCACTGTGCTATGATTTTAATGACAAAAGAAATTAGGTTAGGGCTTCCCCGGTGGCGCAGTGGTTGAGAGTCCGCCTGCCGATGCAGGGGACGCAGGTTCGTGCCCCAGTCCGGGAAGATCCCACATGCCGCGGAGCGGCTGGGCCCGTGAGCCATGGCCGCTGAGCCTGCACGTCCGGAGCCTGTGCTCCGCAACGGGAGACGCCACAACAGTGAGAGGCCCGCGTACCGCAAAAAAAAAAAAAAAAAATTAGGTTATACCCAGAGATTCATTGCTCCTTATGAGAAACGGTTTCAATATCTAAACTTGAAGTGGGAATTATAAGCATCTTGACTGTCTGCCTTTTAGTCTCTTTCTGCTATTAAGTTCTGTAATGCAATGTCTGCTCTAAACCTGCAATCAAGAAAGTCTATATAGGTGGAATGAAGGTCTCAGGCCAACCTATTTTTGAGGCAAGAGCTTCTTACATAGCCATTATTTCCCCTTTATTGTATTCGCTCAATGACACCTTGCCAGTGCACTAATCTGGACCACCGCGTCAACTCTGTCAACAGACTTTTGCTTTGGAAGAGACATTGAACCGTGGCATAAAAATTCCAGAATGACAGTGGCTTGAGCAATGTAGAAGTTTACATCTCTGTCACTGAAGTGTAAGCAATCCAGGGCTGGTCAGAGACCCCACATTCTTGGGGAGCCCAGCTCTGTCTTCCTTGTTGATCTGTTACCCTCAGTATACAGTTTCCACATCGAAGCATCACGTCTATATTGGAGCCCACGACGCGACAGAAACATGGACCTCCCTTTAAGACACCTCCTGGATATTCCATAAATCTCTCCTATTGACATCCCGCTGGCCAGAACTTTGTTACGTGGGAAATGAAGTCTGTATTCTGATTGTCTCTGGGAACAAATAACCTCCAGGGGAAGAGAAGGAGGAATATTGGGGATAACTAGTCTCTTATTCAAGGATGCAAGTGAAAAGGCAGGAGGGAAAGTGAAAGTTAAGGCAAGAAATGAAACACTACAATTAAGCTGGATGTGCTTAAATTTGGAAATTAATTTCTTTAGAAAACGGAGGGATGATTCCTCTTACCACACATTCCATCACCAACGTAAAAATGTAATTCAGGAATGAATTATAACGAGAAGAGACTGGGTGGGAAAGCCAAACTCTTAGAAAGAGCCACCAGTCACTCTGCTGTCACCCAGGTCTGTACCTCATCAGCTGGCGCTTGTTAAGGCACAGGCTAAGAAAATTGCCCAAATCAGGATTTGGGGCTAAAATAGTCAGACAGACTTCTTCGCTGTGCAAAAAAGAGATGCATTTATATAAATAATCTTTATTTTTAAAAGGATATCTTTCTGAAGATGCTATCTTTGATTTCAGTACAGCCATTATACTGAGCACTCCGATTCCCTATGAAAAGCGCTAAATCGTTGAGCACTTAATCCTATGTACATAAAACACAGGGTTCTGTGTACTTGAGGTACATTCATAAATAGACATAAAATGCCTTTTTACGTCTCACCATAATTCTTAGAAAAACTCACGAGTCCTTGCAACTAGAGCACAAAGGGTTATTTTCCTCTACTCAGAGTTGTAACACAAATATGGCGGCTTTACCCCCAGCTAAAATCCATATAAAACTCTTCATTATAGGGCACGCAATGCCCGTTGCGTTAGTTTCCTGTGGCTTCTGTAACAAATTACCACAAACTCGGTGGCTTAAAACAACAGGAATGTGTTCTCTTGCAGTTCTGGAGGCAAGAAGTCTAAAACTGAGGGCTTGGCTGGGCCATGCTCCCTCCAGCGGCTCTAAGAGAGATTCCGTTCCTTGATTCTTCTGGTCTGGTGGTTGAAGGAAATCCTCGGCCTTCGTTGGCTTGTAGCCACTTCACCCTAATCTCTGTCTCCACCTTCATTTGGCCTCTTCTTCTGTGTCTTCTCTTCTATGTGTCTCCTAAGGATTGGATTTCGGGCTCATCCAGAATGATTTCTTTATCTTAAGATCCTTAATTATATTGATAAAAGGTACTTTTCCAAATAAGGTAACACCAATCCGGGGATTGGGTGTGGATATCTCTTTGGGAGGCCCACTACACCCATGCTAGTAAAGCTCACCATGTACATTTTAACATCATCTCCTGAAATGCCTTATATTCTGACCTGTTCGCCCTTATCACATACGTCAATTGTTCACACAGCTTTGTGCATTTGCACATTCTCTTTCCTCTGCAAGAAATGTGGTTCTCTTTCTTGTCCAGCCTGTGATCTCCTACTCATTGTCTGCCAAAAATTCCCAGTTATGGCCTCCATGTCCCTTTCTTCCAAGGGAAGTTTAGAGCTCTTCCTCTGAACCTCCTTAGCACCGAATGCAAAACTATAGTAGAGCCCTTATTACAACGCATTCTAATATTTTTTTTTTTAAATGCCCTCATCTGATTGTGGTTCCTCCACCACAGAATGCAAAAATTCATCTTTGCGTTTGTTTCAATACTTGGAATGTGATAGTTTTTCCCAGGTGTTCCATATTTTTTTTTAAACATCTTTATTGGAGTATAATTGCTTTACAATGGTGTGTTAGTTTCTCATACTGGTTTTAATAACTTTTTTGTACTACAAGTAAATTTAGATTATTTAAATAAGCATAAAAGGCAAAAAGTAGAATTGCCTATAACCCTACCATTAAAAGTTAAAAACAGGGAACATTTAATTGATGAATATCTTCCAATATTTATGTATATCTCATTGTATGTACATAGTTGTGGGTATATAAGAAGTTACTAAACTCCTTCTGTACATATTTTGTCTTCCCAAAACCTGATGAATATTTGTTGAGTAAATTAATGAATTGATGAATCAAAGAATTAAAAACTACCACCGAAAGAGAGCTAATATGGTCACAGAATAAAAGGTTTGAAGAAGTCATTACTTTGACCCAAACATAAGCCTCTGTTTGGGTTCTTAAAGATTTATTTATCAAAAGATGTTGGATTACTATCTCAACTGTATACAGTTTTTAAGAATAGAAATAGAAGAAACTCTTCTAGATAGTTTATTCCTGAAGTTGTCTCTTCTTCATGATGTTCTAGAATATAGAAAAAGGTATGTTTTCTCCACACTCTTGACCTTAGTGCCTTTCCAAAGATGGTCTTGGACAAACGTGAGAAGATGGTAATTGGTGTCTTACGATATAAACATCTGGTTCACTCATTTAATAAACCAAAGGAAGAACAGAAAATAAACAAACTGTCAGGAGTTTTTCTTCTTTATGAATTCAAATTACCATGAAGTGCCCTGCAGGAGCAAAAGTGATCACAGGAAGCTTGTAAATAGAATGCCATCCTTCTGAAACATACAAATTTACTTTCCAAAAGTTAAATGTCTATTAGCCTGAGGCACAGAAGGTACAAATCTGTGAACGTGACAAAGAATAAAAACCCCAGATTCTTCCTTCCAAATTGTGGTTTGGTGGAAGGTTACCTTTCCTGCAGGTCCTCGTCAGGAGGTGATCACTGAGTAATCCCTGCTTGGTGTCCACCACATTCAGTGAGATGAGTCAGTACTGGCTGGGAGGCATACAGCCTCCTCCCAAATAGTCTTCTTCTAACTCTGGAAGACACTCGAGTTTCCTGAGTTCCTAAGAATTCCAACGTGCTCTTGCAAAGGCCCGCTTATTACCCTATGTTCTCAAAATAAAGAATCTAGAGGACTTACAAAAGCCAAATCAGTAGGTGGCGGGCCACTGGAGAGAGAAAATCTACCCCTGGTGATGACAATGAACTCAGCTTGGCATAGACTTCAGTCAGATTTAGTCTGTTCTGCACGTTGATCTAAAAGTAACTTCATGGGAAGGAAAAAAGTGAAGGCTTTATCATTTAAAAATTCTCATCCATTAAATGACTTACCTCCTTCTCACCCCTCAAGCTAGGGTTGGCTTTAAACGGAAACATGGCAGAGTATACTGAAAGCAAAACAGCAAATGAGGAATTAAGAGACCCAGATTTCAGCTATTCCTCTGGCCCTGAGTTTCCTCCGCTGTAAACATATCGGAAAGCACTGACACAAGAGTTTTGAGACACATGCACAGGAAAAACCCAAAATATAAAACAGCAAATGTGGCGCTTCATTAGCATAAGCATATTTCATGAGCTTGTCCTTCAACTTTTATTATGATCAAGTCCATCAGCCAGAACAAAGATGACATTTTATAATTAGTAGCTATGACTGAGAGTTGTGATTTCATATAGGTCTTCATAACCAACTTACTTTCTTGTGATTGTACTGACCCTGAGAAATCGTGATTTAAAAAGAAAAATTAGTAATTAATCCCAATCTAGGATATTCTTTTGTTTGTTTGTTTGTTTGTTTTTGCGGTACGCGGGCCTCTCACTGCTGTGGCCTCTCCCGTTGCGGAGCACCGGCTCCGGACGCGCAGGCTCAGCGGCCATGGCTCACGGGCCCAGCCGCTCCGCGGCATGTGGGATCCTTCCGGACCGGGGCACGAACCCGTGTCCCCTGCATCGGCAGGCGGACCCTCAACCACTGCGCCACCAGGGAAGCCCCTAGGATATTCTTTAATCAGGTAGAAAGAGCAGAAGTTAAAAACTGGCAGCAGTAGTCAAAAAGAAGGAGGCATCTGATGTGTTAAAATTTTATTAAGTTTTAGAAATATTTAAACTTACCTTGTGAAATAAAAATGTAATCAAATTTTCCCAGCCCTCCTCCATCCCAGGATTCTACACAGTTTGAAAATAACCTGGCAAGATGGCCTCTGAGAGTCCTTCCAGCCCCAAAAGTCAGTGACTGTGTATTTGTTCTTCAAGCTGAATAAGATACTATTGACTGAACTCCTGCTTTGAGGCTCTGCAAAGCTCAGGGAAGTTTCAGCTGTATATGCAGCCTCAGAGACAGCAAGATGTTGGAAGGATAAACCATTACAGATGAACTAAGGTCCCAATTTCTTTCATCTTTCAGACTTATGTAATCTCTTCTAATGCTAAGGTTTTAACAATGTGCATGTGATTTAAAGGGCCTTGAAATCTCCTTTCGATCAAATCCTTCTCTGACAGTGTCACAATGCATGCAATTTCTATTTTAGACAACCTTCTGGGTAGGATATACCAGACCTCTGTTGAAACAATAATAACTCGTTAGGGACATATGACATGCCAGCCATGAACTTCCCAGGCAAACTTAAATATAAACAGTAATTTGCATAACCACATCATTTTATTCTCATATTACACAATTATTTACTGAGTGCCTGTTCGTTGAAAGGCACTATAGTTACCTCTAAACTAATTTCTGCCCTCTAGGAATTTGAAATTTAGCAGAGAAGAAATGTTTAATGAAATTACAACACTAAAATAAATCATATGAGAGATATCATTAGAAACAACCATGGAAAGACACACAAATGAGGATGAAATAATCAGGGAAGATCTTTGCTTAGATGAGATAAGGGGAAACAATTTGTGGGCAGATCAGCACTATCAAAATGTGTACTACAGAGCAATGGTGTCTGGAAAGGTGCAACTATGCATGACTGGACATTTAGATCTCAAAGGCCATGAGAAACTCAGAAGAAGAAAACCTGATTAATTTTGTTCAGTGCAGCATTTCTCAAAACTATGTGGTCGCCAATCTAACTCATTCACTCTCAGCGACGGCTGTTACTATACTATCAGATACATCTGGATTGGAACCTATCTCCTCCACTGCTAGCCTCTGTGAGAAGTCATTTAACTTCCCTGAGCCTCAAATCCTTTACCTGTAAACTGGGGATAATAATGCACACTCTGATTCCTTTGGGATGAGTTCCTGTAGTTGTCTGAGTTACATAATCAATATACGGATAATAATGCCTTCCCATAAGGCATGAAGAGCATCTACCAGAGAACAAGGTTCTAGCTGGGAATTCAATAAATGTGGGCTCCCCTTCTCTCTTCCTTTTAGTCCTTATTAAAGAGGAATGAGACCTAAGAGGAAAGTAACTTTGTGAGAATCATAAGTGAAATGTGGACCTGAGACCAGCACCTGGCACTCCTGGTAGCTGGTTCAGGGTCCTCGATTTTACTTTGAGTAACAGATGATGGTGACCTCGAGCAGGGAAGACCTGAGGACAGACTGAAGATCCCAAATGGAATGGATATGAGTAAATGAATTAAAATCCCAATTTTTAACAGTCTTTTAACTTGAGAGACTGTTTAGTGATGTGATCAAGATTACAGTGAGCCCTGGGATCCTGGTCTTAATTAACCCCTCAGCTAACTTTGTATTACGCTGTAGCTCCCACAGATGCTGGAAGATGGGACCTCAGCTGGATCCTAATGTACCGGTCCAGTGGCATTCCTAAACTGGACCAAATAAAAGGGGCCCTCCAGATTTCCAGGGCTCCCTCCTCTGTCTGTAAAAGATCCCCTCGTATCTGACCTCTCTAAGCATCAATCTGGTCTTTCAAACAGCCACAAGAGGGCAACACGATCATCTTTTTTTTTTTTCTTTTTCTTCTTTTTGAACCTGAGATTTAGTCTGATTCGCCACACAAATCTCACAGTTTCAAATGATAAAAGTCGAGGAAATCTGGCTTAGCATGGTAAAAGGTTAAGATTATCCATCAAAACAACCTACCTTATTTACAGTGATTTTCATTCTTTTAAAAAATATTTATGAAAAATACATTGTACATGATGATCAATATTTTTAACACCAGACAACAGTCCTTAAAAATGAAACACTGTTTTTCCTCTTACCACCTAAAATTGCATTTGGGATGTTTCTGACCTTTTTCCAATGTTTCTTTACTTAACATGTTTTCCATGCTATTTTATAATTATAAAGAATGTATATTACAAAATTTGTCAGTGTCCTCTGTTTCCTCCTGCTTTCCCATGCAAATCCTTCTCTGCTTTAGTCAATCTGGACCAGTTATCACCCCATAAATGCAACACAATTCCCCAACATACCTTTGCTTGAATCGACCCTCCAAGCCACCCATACCTTCTGTGTGGAACAATACACTACCAAGAACGTGGAATTATTTTCAGAGGAACTTTTTTCTACTCTGATTCAGCACATGACTACATCAGAGCATCTTTACTGGGCTAGTTTCCAATTCAGTAAGAGATTAGCAAGTAGATTGCCTTTACAGTTCTGGAATATACCTTATTAATGTTTTAGGTTTCATATTACAGGCTAAGCTGTATTTAAAAATGACAACTTAAATATCATTAAGCAGCTTTCACTTGAGAAAAGTATTTTGTAATCATCATGGAATTGCTCAAAGAAATACTGAGTGAGATGCTAAGAATTACCTCAGTCACAGAGGTAGGATAGACTCTGCCCCCAGTCTCAGAAGGTCAACAGCAAACCAAGAAAGAGAATACATTGTCTAAAGTTTTTGCTAATTTATTCTCTCCTTGATTGATGACACATTTTTATGAGATGAGACGCATCACATGATTATTTTTTATCTAGGCTTGGCACAGAGGTATACTTTTGTAACTTAAAATGGCACCATCCACCGGATTTTTAAAATTCACCTTCACATACCTTCTAACTATATAAATGGCTCAACTGGGTTTTCTCTAGTTGTACAGGAAAAAAGTATGTGCATATACCCAATTGCATTCATTCTGATAGGATAAATATAGCACATTTAGAATCTTAACAATTATGATTCAAGGAATATAAGTGAGTAAACCGTATGAACGGAATGGGCTGTGATACCACATGTCTATGTACGTGTATGTGTATTTAGCTTTCAGGTATGTGGTTTCAAAATACATTCTTCCTACCTAATCATATTCCATTTAACATGTGAAAACTGCACTTGACATTTTCTATTCAACCAAGCCAACGAAGACAAACTGGACATTCTTTTAATATTCTTCATGTTCTCAAAGAGTAACTCTGGGAAATGCTTGCTCATATTCCACAGAATACACTACTTATGAAAATGTATATTAAAGAAGAAAAAACATTCCAGAAAATATCTATCATGCAGATAAATAGGAAATATCTCGTCTCTGTGCTTTGTCCAATTTCAGTGATTAACTGCTTCATATCGCATATTTTCACTGTCAGTTGAGAAAAAAATATAGAACAGAAATACATGCAAATTGATTTAAGCTTCAATTTTGAATTTTTAGAAGTTCAATATTTTACTGATTAAAAAAAATAATATAAGAACTCTATAAAGAAAAGAAAGAATAGAATGACAAAGTAGCTCCAAGTTTGAGGAAAGGATTAGCACAGAACATTACTCCCTTATCCTGATAAACATTCACAGCAAAAAAGAGAAGAATGTTCTAGAACATTCTTCCTCCAAAAGATTCAGAAAGCATATACCAAACTGGGGTAGAGAGTGGAATTGGGGAAGTGGGAAATGGGGGTGGTGGCCAGGCTCCAAGATAACCCCAATGATCCTCTCTCCTGAGCCCCCTTCCACGCACACATAGAGGAACTTCCCACTTGCTCTTCTTAGCATTTTCTATTTTTTTAGACAGTTAGCATGCATTCATATAAGCATCGCAAAAGCAGCAACTTTCCCTATCTTGTTTATCCCTGTGCCCCCATGCCTGGTAAAGTACCTGGCACAGGTAAATAAAAAATAAATGTTTGCTGAATAAATTCAATGTCTTCTATTAAAAGTATACTGCTGGCCTGATCTGAAAATAACCAGAAGATCCTGCAAATATAATCAATCAGCCACCTTCTCTCTTCAGGGAGTTTCTGAAGACTGTAATGTAACAGAGTCCACAAATTATGCCCAATATTTCAAAAACACCTTAGCTTCTATGTGCAATGAGGTGGGCTATAAATACATCACATGTTTCAAAACCCTGAAAAAGAGAGTCCATTTCCAATGATAGCGCTGCTCCTTTCCATATCTGCCACAGTGGAAAGGAAGATGAAAATTTACCTACTTTATCATATATGGTCTAGACAAAAGTGGAGAGAATTGCACCAAAAGATTGATTGCTCTGGGAATTCGTGGTCACTGGCCACAGCCAAGACCTCCAAATGTGCAGGAATTGCTCTGTGTTTCTCTTGTCAGCTCCCTCCTGTTCAGCACAGTGAAGCTGTAAAACCTTCTCTACTCTCACAGCCACTTAATACAGGCCAATCTCTCTATTCCCGCCTCGCCCCCCCATCTCTCCACCCCCAGTCAATTAGGTTACTTTGGCTCCTGTTCAGCAGAAGAGACAAAAACCATAGAAGGTAACTCACCCTTCCTGCAGTAAGCCCATGCACGGTCCCTCCCTGCCCTGGTGGGAAAGCAGCCCTGCCCAGCACTGCTGTCCACCTGCTCTCACCTCCTCAGGACCCAGGGCTGAGCAGAAACCAGGACTGGTTACTGTCTCCTGACCTCCTAGGAAGTACCCTTCCTCCTAGGAAAGCTTAGATGAGCCCTGGAACCAGGGAGGGAGGGGAGGTCATGGATTCAAGGACCACAGGAGACAGCTCTGTATCCTCAGCCCTGTGCCTGCAACCCAAAAGGGGTGGTGGAGAATCTGAAGGGACACATTTTGCTTTTTCCCTTGACAGAGTCTCATCAGTGGGTCATAGAAATCAAAGGAATTTCGGAGGTTCACAAAGACAGGATAGGAGGAGACAGAAATGGACTGGGAGAATGCCAAGGTCGTTTCCCTGACTCAAGGCCCTGGACCCTGCCCTTATTCTCTTGTGTCTCAAGTTTACAAAATGATGAAGTGTTAATAACATTCCTTTCCTAAAACAGTCTTTTCTTCTTTCCCCTTGTTCTCTGTCCTGTTCCAGCTTTTATCAGATAACAGTTCTTTACTTAAAATCCATCTCTTCACTCTTCTTGCCTTTCTTTTTTTTTTTTTCTTTTTTTGGTGGCCCCCCCTCAGAGTTTAAACAGAGTTGGAACTTAAAACAAAATGCACAGTAAATCCTGAGCTGCTGTGCACAAGAGTCGCCTGAAAGGTCAAAGTTAAAACCGCTTTTGTTTTACATTCTCTGCAATGTTACAGAGAAAATAGAAAACAACTTTCTCCCAGGAGTAAACCAAGCAGTTCTTACAATTTGAATAATGCAGAATTCTGTGTGTATACTTGAGATATATATGAGCAGTGTATGGTGGTTATTACCATGTAACTGCTCCCCAGCAGGTTAGTAATTTAAATATATACTTATAATATGGCCACATACCTCACCAAGTGCTTTTGCATATTCTGAAAGAAAAATTCATGTATAAACTAACCCTGAGAATAAATTTTCTCTGAGGACTGTTTCACTTTTTCTATCCATAAATACTATGAGAAATTACTACAAATTCTGGTTCCAAGTGAAAAAACATGTAGCTGAGTATCTGAAAACCTGAAAATTTATTTGAATTATTGTCAGCACTCTTGTTGAAAATATAGGTAAGAAAGAACTTGAAAATACATAGCTAACCCTGCAAGAAACTTTAGGTAATACAACAGATTTTTTCCAAAATTTTTAATATTATTGTTGAAAAATAAAATATACAGGCATTTACTCTTTTTTTTTTTTAAAGGCAGGTTTTTGGACAGGAAAACAAATGGTGTATTGATTATCTTGAAACACAGGGAAATCAGGACTAGATATTTTAAATGAAAATAAAACCGAGATCACATTAATTTAGGATGCTTTTATTCTTGGTAGCATTTTGACCAATGATCACCATTGTAGGATGATAAGTCATTGCTAACGCAACTCCTTATTGTATCATGAAAAAATAATTGCTTTCCTAGGTGACTTACAGGACCTCTTCCAAGAAGGAATTATTTTATCTTTATAGACCACCTTGCAAGTTAGAAATCATTTAAAATAGAAATCGGAATGTTCCATTTCTTATGCAGCTCAAAAAAAACCCACTTCGTGTTCTCTTCAGTGATAACCCAGAAATAACCAGAGTAGTGGGCTGTTAATTAATTATAGCTTCTCTTATCACCAAGGAAACGACGAAAAACAAATCGCAACGTGTCGTAGTCCCAACCCAGGCCTGATTTTGTTATTGCTCTAGTAACTCTCCATTAGTTTCTTAAAACGGTCTAACATTTCTGTTTCCACAAAGTTCAACTGATATGATGTTTCCCACTCCCAGTGCATTTCAGAGTTCGAAGATGCTCTAAGGATTTCAGGTCTGAGAATCCCGCTGGGGGAAAAGCAAAAGGACTACGCGAATGCAGGGAAGGGGAGTTGCACGCCCACACCGGGATCATCACGGAAGCCTGCCCTTCTTAGGAAGAGGGCCCACCGCCAGCGCAGCCTTGCCATCTGTTAGTCAATTTCACTCCGGACTCGCCGTAACCCACCCGCAGAATTTTCTCCTTCCTGTTCACCACCTCTCATGCAAGAAACCTCATCTGATTAACTGCACCCCAGCCTGAGCACTTCATTCAACACCTGCTCAGAACTAATTAAGCTTCAGACAAACGACACGCCTTCAGACCACCTATAAGAGAATACGCTTCTATTTAGAGAGAAATGAGCAACTGAGTAGATCATCTGGGGGTTAGACTCAAGGCTGAGATTCAAAGTCTCTCTGTTAAATCAGTAACACATGGAGACGCCCAAACTGCCAAGACGGATGTGAATACGAGCTCCATTATAAAGACCCACACTCACTTGGGAATTTATTATAAACTCCTTTTAAGTTTCAAGAAAATAAAGTCATACACGTGTCAAGAATTTTTTAATGATGGATATGGCCTGTTTTTCATCTAAGATACTGAGAAAGTAACAGATTCTTTCATAATTATATCCGTACATTCAGTAATAATTTGTTGTCATTATTTGTGGTATTTCTGAGTCATTACTGAATATGCCTACTAAAATAACAATTTCTGAAAAGCATTAGTATTTTTAATGTTTCCAGTTCTGAAATTTAAATCAGCATAGCCTGAAAAATTCCAATTTCCCAGCCTTTACCAGATTTTTGCATACTTGAATGCTGTTTCCTTTATAGTACTATTTTTTAAAAAAACACTCTCATCATTTTTGTATGTGATAGTAATTACAAAAACAAGAAAATGTAAAGTTATATAAACAAACTGCTTTATGGAAAAATCTTACATGAGGATGGAGTAAGGAGGAGTTTGAATTGACAACCTTAACCAATGAAACAAAATTTGGGTACAGATTTGTGTAGCAAGGAGATGTACAAGAACTCATTTAAGGCAGCTCTAAGACATCAAACAGCATGACTGTTCTGATATCCTCCCCTGAAATTCCCCCCATGCCCCTTTCAGTACAAAAAAGGGATTTTTCTTGAGGGATTATTTTCCAGAAACAGGAAAAGAAAACAGAAAATATTGCATCTCTGAGGAAAAGAGAAAGTATTTTGTCAAAAGATGGAGATTAAAAAGTGCACACGGCTTGGTAGCACTGCTTTGTTTCCATTTCCTTTACATTAGTTTTTAAAATGTTTTGTTAGAGAGGGAAGTGGTGGTTGAAGCAGAGAACGATAAAGAAAGAAGAAAGGGAATCTTAGCTCTTTCTGCCTTAGGACCAAGTTCTGAGTGAAAGGTCTGGGAATGATAGACATGGGGACCGCCGAGTGGTTTATGGGGCATCAGAGTAGGGGCCTTTCATAGGCTGCTTCCCAGGCAGGCACCAGGAGAAGGGTCCTTCTTGCCTTCCCAGGGCTTAGCTCCTTTTGGTACCTCTGCTCAACACCACATCCGTCTCCCTAAGCTATCTCTGGAAGATGAGCACCCCGCAGATCCCCATTCTTGAGCTCTTCCCCAGTCTCCAGGGATACTTTCCTTCTTTTTTTTTTTTTTTTTTTTTTTTTTTTTTTTTGGCTGTATGTGGGCCTCTCACTGTTGTGGCTTCTCCCGTTGTGGAGCACAG